>NC_085039.1:9355520-9379476 GCF_963692335.1 Osmerus eperlanus
TTCCTCTGGCCTGGGGGGCGGGGGGCACACAGCTAGAGGAGTGTGTGAGCTGTGTGATGGAGCGGGAGTTAAGCAACAGTGTGAAATCTCCCGTTCCAACAGAGATCCCCATGTCCCACGGGGCTGAGACACATGACTCGGTGGATTACACTGGACGTGCGGCCTCCCCTCACTAACACACACACACACACCCCAGGTCCCACTTAGCAGTCCCCAGTGTTGGTCTTATTTTCCGATGGCCACTGCAGAGAGCATACGGTTTTGCCATCCCTCTCTCAAAATAGCCCAGAGTTAGCACACCGCAGTCAGATGGTTTTGAAACGTCCATGGCAAACGCCCCCGAGGGGGCCAGAGGCACGTGTGGGTCTGTCTCCCTCTGAGTGCTGCCCCCCCACCCCCATCACCACCACCATCAATAAGTGTCAAAGGGTGGTTTTCACACAAGGCTGACAAAGAGAAGTCTGGGGTGACAGAGGGTGGGGGTGGGTGGGGCTAAAAACATGCTGACTAGGATGAGATCCCCCCCCCCCTCCCCGCTCCCCATACCTCTCAAAGTGCCAAGAAAACACCTGTGCTCCCAATACCTCCTCGACAGAGAGACGATGAAAGCACTCAAGGGTCCTCAAACGGACTAAATATACACCGCCGGAGGAAAAAAAAAACGTCTCGCTTGTTTGTCTGACAGGGTGGAGTGGTGTGTGTGTGTCTTTGTGTGGGGTAAGGCTCCTGCATGTGACTCATAACTTATTCATTGACGTTTTGACTGAATGAAAAGAGGAACGTGACAAAACTGCATTTTGTGATTCTAGATGCAACGTTTTTTCCAACTGCCACTTCATAGGAAATGATCTTCACAGTTAAGCGTGAAGAGGCTTCACAGTTAACTGACAAAATCACATGGCAAACGTTTGGCATGCCGGGCCTCTGTCCTGTTGCATGTCAATGAGAGAAGAGTGGGCTTAACCCTTGTGTTATCTTCGGTCATTGTGACCCACCGTCGTATTGCGACAACTTTACCGCATACAAAAACAAAGTGAAGCATTTTCTTTTAACCGTTGGGCTGTCTCAGACCCCCCACATTGCGAAGGTTAAAAGAAAATTATTTGTATTTGTTTTTGTATTGGGTAAAATTGGGTAAACACAACGATGGTTCGTTATGAACCTTTGGGTCATGTGACCCGAAGGCAGCACAAGGGTTAAGACGATGCAGATCAGGAATTAGGCTCAGCAGGATGGTAAGGGCCTGCTCTGACTTAGAGAAGCCCCAGCCAGCCAGGCAAGCCTATTGATTGGTCAGAGCAGTGGGACTCTTCATAGCATAGCTATAGAACATCCTGTGTAATTATCTAACTACATCAACTTGATCTCTCTGTCCCTCTCTGTCCCTCTCTGTCCCTCTCTGTCCCTCTCTGTCTCTCTCTGTCTCTCTCTCCACCTCCTCTCTTTGTTCCTCACTCCTTCACCTTTTCATCTTCCTCTGTTCCTCTCTCTCTCTCTCTCTCTCCAGCTCCTTTCCCCACTTTCTCTCCAGATTTCTCTCCTTTTCCCTCTCCCCTCAGGGCCCTAACTCTGTAGCAGACTCGGCAGTGAGTCACGTTGAAACAAACAGGCCCTTTCAAAACTCCCGACAACTGATCAGCTCTTTAACCAAACAGTCGCTCCATAAAAAAAACTCCCTCCCCCTCTTAATCCACCCCCCCTTTTCCCCCACCCATGTTTTTTTTTTCCCTCTCCCTACCCCCCCTCCCCTCCCCATACCCTGTCACCAGGCAGAACCAGATCACCGTGGCTACGGTAAGGTCGGACGCAGCCAATCCGGTTTCGCCATTCATGCCAGTGTTAGGTGTCCTCTCTGCCAGAAACCACCAGGAGGCCAGCCTTGTGAGGTCTCTCCACCACATCAGACGTGCAGCTGGTTGGTCAAAAGAGAGAGAGAGAGAGAGGACTAAAAGAAAGAAGGAAGAGAGAAACACACATGGAAACAGAACCAGGAAGGGAGGCAGCGTCCGCCAAATCTATCAGCCAATCCAACGCTTTGATTTCTCCCAGAGTAGAGCTACACCGAGCCCCTGCCTCCACAGAGCTCTCTCTCCTCTCCCATTGGCCCCTGGCCGGCCCACACTGGCCTGGACCAATCAATTTCAGTTTTCCAGGCGCTTTATTGTCTCTACTGTCGTCACAGCCGCCATTACAGAGAGGCGACAGTCCTATTCTACCCTGAAAATAAAACTTTGAGCTGTAGAGGCAGCGACAGCGACACAGTGCATGTCTGTACGCTTATACGAAGCTATAGGTTATGAAACCAAATAGGAGATTAAGAGACACACAATATCCATGATGAGAGCTGACCTGTGGACAACCTTGATAGGGAGGGGGCCCCCCCGGAGGCCACAACGTCTTGAATGTCTTTCAACGTCAACATGGCCAAGCTCGACGTGCTAACACAGAACCCCCGGGGGGCTCGTTTTGCTTTTCCTTATAAAACTTTTTTTTTAAGAAAAGTATCCTCTGGTAATGAGTGTGGATATATCGCAAGGTTATTCTGCCCGGCAACAGGCTGAGCCGTCCCTCCGTTCCGTAACCTATCCCGAGACGACAGGCCCGCCTCTGGGCGTGAGGAGAGGAGCGGAGGAGACTTCCAGCAGTCGTCAAGGACGCCGGCGAGCAACCGTGTCATCTGTTTGATCGGGCGTGAGGCTACTGGAGCACGAGAGGCTAACCTACATTTCGCTCGGCGGCGGGGCCCTCGCACTTTCCCTTTCAACCTCGCGGGGGGGGGGGGGACCGTTGGACCCCGTGAAGTCTATTCCCACCTGGAAACCAAGGACAGCAGAACACATAGAACCTTCAGGACCATAGAATGTTTGGAATATTCGGGGGGGGGGAGGGGGGAACCAAAGGGAATTATCTACTGACAGTTTCGAACGATTCATGTTTTGTCTGCCTTCTTGCCTTCTTCCCCCCCCCCCCCCTTGACAGGTAAAATGTCTGTACATGTCTGATGCTGCACTGGTGCTGGGAAACCGACACTAGAGAGATACTCCAGGCCGATGTGGAAAATACACTGCGTGTAGCTGACAATTTTTCCTCATTCAACTACAGTATTTACATTACATTACATTATTTGCATCCATTAGACTGTATTTAAAAGAATGCATTTAAATCGTGGTGGTAAAATCTGCCAAACATTAGCTTAGTATGGGATAGGTTTTGAATCGAAGATTTGATAAAAGAAGTGTGTTTGATATTCAGTTTACAGTGCATCTGGTCGACAACAACTTTCCTGGTGAAAAGTCAGCGACAGCTGTTTGCTAGGGGGCAGAGTCCAATCAGATCTCATTGACTTTCAGTAGCCGAGTTTGACATGCGGGCGGTTCATCTTAACAGCAGGAGGTCTTCTACCTCTGTGTTGGTCATGACCCAGAGTCCACAGGCCCCTCCCCTCATCCTGGCAGGTCGTAGTCTTTGTGTGTGTGTGTTTGTGGTGTGTGTTTGTGTGTGTTTGTGTGGTTGCGTTTGTGCGAGCACGCCGAGCACCTTGTGGCGTGGGAGAAGGGAGGGGGGGAGGAGGAGGAGGGGGGAGGAGGGGGGGGGTGATGACTCACTCCCCCTCACAACCCACAGTTGCAGAGCAACTCCCAAAGCTGGGCGGCATTCGCAAAACCTGTCTCGTCCCAGAGTGAGGGATGAGGATGAGAAAAGGCTGGACCCGTACCAGCCTCCCAAACCACAGCCAGACCACTCAAAGTCCAGTTCCTCACACGCATCAAGTCTCCCTGGTTAAATACCCGCGCTAAATCACACCTTGACTGCCGGCTCCATGTTGGAAGGTCTGAAGCTAAACAAGCGCAAACCCCCGGGGCAAACGGACAGAGCCGACATACCAATGCCCCTTTAGCTTTACTTCTTGCAAACGGTGAATAAACGGAATTCGAAATGTCACGTCCAATCACAACCGTTTCCCCTAGCAACGTCCTGGACTTAGATTGCCAGATTCCTGGCATTAGATTGACACCTTACATTGACGACGCCTTTGGGACTAGGGTAAAAACAAACAGACAATTAATCTATGATAAAAACACTGATTCATCTCTCTCCCCCCCCCCCCTCTTTCTCTGTGGTTCTCTCCTGACCAATGATTACCAGGTGTGTCAGGTTTCACGGACAAAATGGCCGCCTTGCAGGAGCGTTTGAAGCTGTTTACCCGTTGACTGAGTCACCTGTGTGCGTGGGAGAGGGGATTAGAGCGGGGCGAGCAGTGCCGGACGTCGGGGGCGGAGTCTGCCGTGATGCGGGGCAGACGGCTGAGAAGCCTGTGTTTGATGCTGGTGTCAGTCGAGAGGCTTCAAACAAGCAGTCTTTCTCTCTCTCTCTCTGTATGTCTCTCTCTGTGTCTCTCTCTGTGCTCTCGCTCTCTCTCTCTCTCTTTCTGTGTCTCTCTCTCTGTGTCTCTCTCTGTGTCTCTCTCTCTCTGTGTCTCTCTCTCTCTGTGTCTCTCTCTCTCTGTGTCTCTCTCTCTCTGTGTCTCTCTCTCTGTGTCTCTCTCTCTCTGTGTCTCTCTCTCTCTCTCTGTCTCTCCCCTCTCCCCCCTCCCCCTTACTCTCTCTCCCCCTCCCCCTCCTCCCTCCCCCCTCCCCCTCCCCCTCTCTCTCCCCTTCTCTCTCTCTCTCCCTCCCCCCATCTCTCTCCCTCTCCCCTTCCTCTCTGTCTCTCCCCCCCCCTCACCCTCCCCCTTCTCTCTCTGTCTCTCCCCCACCCTCACCCTCCCCCCTTCTCTCTCTGTCTCTCCCCCCCTCACCCTCCCCCCTTCTCTCTCTGTCTCTCCCCCCCTCACCCTCCCCCCTTCCTCTCTGTCTCTCCCCCCCTCACCCTCCCCCCTTCCTCTCTGTCTCACACAAGGAGCTCCCTCAGCGGGTGGGGCCGTCCATATTAAACACCTCAGAGCCCGCGGAGCCGCCTGACGCACACACGCGCGCACGCAGACACATGCAGCGAGATGGAGACACAGATAATGACGACACACAAACAGATACATGCCCAACCCCACAGGCACTATGCGCACACACACACACCACACACACACGCACACACACACGCACACACACACACTATGAGACAGAGGCAAATGCAGATGTGCTTCAGGTGTGCCGGCTGGGATGCCAGAGCGGAACCAGAGCAGGGCCGTCTTGAGCCAGGAGCTACATAATGGATGTCAACATTCACGGGGGCGGCAGTGCTGTAATTTGCTGTGGAACACCTACACACACAAACAAACAAACAAACAAACACGTATTGTATACACGCTACCACACACGCGCGCGTGTCCACACACGCAGGTACGATGTCTCAGACGGCCAGTGCCCGCCTCACAAGGACAAGGACACGGCCGCACGCCCGGAAAACGACCGACGACCGTTTCCCTCTCTCGCACACTTGGGAGTCGCACAAGGCTGCGTGTGCCTGAACAACCGACCGTCTGCACTCCCCTCGCACGCTGCGAGGAAGGTGCCACGAACAAAAACTCCACTGAAACAACAAGCCCTCCAAAACACGTAGGGCAGCATTGCTGTGGGCACGCACACACACACACACAAGCTCGACACCATCAGTAGCAGGGATGGCCTGGAACCGTGTTGTTCTTTTCCCCCCGGCAGGGCCGACCGTTTCCTTGTGCAGATTTATTGCCGCTGTTACTGAAGTTTACGTTTATATCCTTGTGTCTGTTTACAATTCTTAAGTGTACACAAGCAGTGTACACTCCTTCTCTCTTTTATGTCTGTCTGTCTATGTGTGTGTGTGTGTGTGTGTGTGTGTGTGGGGGGGGGCTAAACAAAACAGCTTGGGTTGGTTCCAGAGACTGGCTAGCTCCTTCATGCGGTTCAGTAACGTCTGGAGGGGAGAAGGAGAAATTAGGTCGGGAGGGGGGTGGGAGAGAGAGAGAGAGAGAGAGAGAGAGAGAGAGAGAGAGAGAGAGAGAGAGAGAGAGAGAGAGAGAGAGAGAGAAGAGAGAGAGAGAGAGAGAGAGAGAGAGAGAGAGAGAGAGGAGAGAGAGAGAGGAGAGGGTTGAGGAGAGGAGAGAAAAAGAGAATGAGAGAAATACTGTTTGAGCTGGCGGGCAGGCATGAATTTTGACTTAGCAAGGCAGGATACCAGTAAGGCCCATTGCAAGAACAATGACACCAACAGCAACCCTACGAAAAGTGCTGAACTTGCCCGACAAGTATGAACGAGTAGGCCTGACGAAGCGTTCGTCAGTGCCGTACTCTGACCCTTTATGTACAGTACGGCACAAGAGAACGTTCTGGGCACGAAGCCTCCTATTTGACGGTGACATGCTCCTACAGCACACCGACACTCTCACAGGCAACTTCAACAAGACTTCCCTGCCATCCCCCTGGCTGTGATCCAGTAGACGCTAACCGAGCTGAAAGGAAGGAGCTGAAAACCAGTTTTCGAGCCTCTTTGTGGCGCAGTTCGTCGATTGCGAACCGTCCCGCTTCCCCCCCCCCCCCCTCGCGAAACGTGCCGCGCGACGGAAATCCCGGGGGGAGATGAAACGCATACGATTTTCATTAAAGGAGCACTCCTGTCAATTTCCCTCTTGTTTTCAGAGCGCCGGTGCTGCTTGGCTTGGGAGGGAGCCGAGCACATTTCTCTGAGTCATCACACGGGGGGGGGGGGAGAGACAGCCGAGGGTGGGATGAAGGGGAGGGGGGTCTGGAGTTCCCCCTTTTCGCAGGCGGAAGAGCGAGGGAGCAGAGCAGCAACAGGCGTGCTCCATTGTTCCAGGCCGTTCTGTGAAAAGAAGCGAGCCTTCCGCGAGCGGCGCACGCCGCCGTCTCGCCAGGCCGACGTCACGGGGAGAGAGAACACGCTAGGAGGCCGGCGGACGATATCCACGGGCCGCCACGCAAACTCTCCGAACGGCGCTGGAAATGTTCTTTCAGCTTTTCAAAGTGACCTTTTTTCTTCTTTTTTGTACGCCGACAGCATTTTAAGGTTGACATCCCTAAGAGATAGAAAGATCTAGATACTGACAATACGTTGTTTTAATGAGGGGAAACCAGGTTTCATCTAACTAGGCATGAGAAGCAACAGCTTAAAGGGGCGAGCATTCAAATACGTCAGACTGATTTTGACAAGAGTAACCAGGAAGCGTGAAAAGGGACGCCAAGTTGCTGGAGACCCAACTCCAAGATAAGGGTTAAAAATAAAAATAAACGTTCAAGCGAGGCTGTAGAGTGTAGTCACAGGCCTTTTTTTAACTCGTCCACCTCGTGTCAAGTCAGAGACCGGGCCACCGTCTGGTGTGGAAAGAAGCGGGTGTGACTTCACACTGTCGTAGGTGCACCTCTTAAAAGGGCATGACGATGACGTCACTCAGACCCTGATCGGTTGCCGTTTCCAGGAAGTGGCGACGTTTCTCCAAGAACCCAGGAGGAACAAACTCAACTTAAAAACGTGGAACAGCCAAACCCTGTTAAAGCTACCGACAAAAGGTTCCTCTGTTTAGCCAGAATGACTCAGCAGATGTTCCCCTGCCGTTGAGAACAATCTAGAAAGGCCGAACGCCTTGGCGTTGGTGTTCGAAGGTTTATGGGGCCAGAGCTCTGAATGATATATCGGGCCGGGATGACGTAAGGATGAAGGTGGAGGCGGGATTATTAAGTCGCACTGACAGACTAATCACCTAGTTTGGCCTTCTTTGGGGGGGGGGGACAGCGAAAATGATTGGTGATACATGGGAGTGAGACTCGGGGGGAAACGCAAGACTCCGCTGAGCCTCCCTAGCAGTATGTGTGTCCCCCTGACCTGGCAGCTTGTGTCCTCGTCCCCCACCACCACCAGAGAGGAGAGGGTCGGGGGTCAGGAGGGGTGGACATATTTGGACGGGACCCACGTGTCTATTTTCTCCACCTGGGGAACCTGAGGGTGCAGGAAACCCGAGCTGGCTTTTCCTGCTTCCGGGAAACGGGCGAAGGCCCCCCCCCACCCGGTCCATCCACGCCGAGAATGCGAGCGAAGAGAGAAACGCGAGCGTTAGCCGATGGCCGCGCGGATCTCTTTACAGTGCACCCACTGAACCCCGCCCCACCCCCCCCCACCCCCCAAACCCACCGAGCGAGGAAGTAGAGGTGCCACACAGGTGCACAGGCCCTTCGTACCAGCCATGGATAGTGGCCCGCAAAAAGCAAAGAGGGCAGGGGGACGGAGAATAATCTGGAAGGTTTTTTAGGAAGTCAGACAAACAACCTCAAGCATCCCCCTCACCATACCAGATAGCTGTAATGGAAAGGCGAAGGGGTGACCTCTCTATACACACAAGGGTTAAAATATGTGTGTGTGTGCGTGTGTGTGTGTGTGTGTGTGTGTGGGGAAGATAAAAACACGCAGGAGAGGAGTGTGGGAGTCTCCTTACTGGTGCCAGGATCTGTAGGCACAGAGAGAGGGGGAGAGAAGGGAGGGGCAGAGACAGGGATGGAGAAGAGGAGGAGAGAGAAGGGTGGGTATAGAAAAGGAGGGGGAAGCGAGAGAGAGAAGGTTCCAGAAAACGAGAGAAAGCAGATACAGATACAAAAGACAACCCCACCCCCCTTTCTTGATCTCCAAGCAAACATCCAGCCCCCACCCACCACCACCACCTCCCCTGCCCTCTACAGATAAGAGCTTGTCCTTTTCACATGTTACGCCATGTCAAAAAAAGAGCCCGTCCAGCACATTTCAAAGGAGCACGACCCCCCCCCCTTTTGGGACGTGCACAGAACACGCACTCGCTCTTATTCGTTCAGGTCTGTCACATCGGTTAGCATCTCAGAGCGAGCCTCGTGCGCCACATATGTACCGACACTAGGGAACAAAAGACCCCTGGAGAGGTGAACTGAGTGGTAAAGATAAAAATGGACGTTTACACAATAACGGCAGGGTGTGACTGCTTCATGTCGCTCCCATGTTAGAAGTGTGTGTGTGGGTGAGCGCATACCAACATGTATGATTGATTACATGGAGGGGGTGTGAGGGGTGTGTGAGTTTGTGTACTCAAGACACTGCAGATTGCATGATACAGTAGATCCTGAGAGAGAGAGAGAGAGAGAGAGGAGAGATGAGAGAGAGAGAGAGAGAGAGAGAGAGAGAGAGAGAGAGAGAGAACGAGAACGAGAACGAGAACGAGAACGAGAACGAGAACGAGAACGAGAAGAGAGAGAGAGAGAGAGAGAGAGAGAGAGAGAGAGAGAGAGAGAGAGAGAGAGGGAACGAGACAGAGAGAGAGGGAGAAAGAGAGAGAGAGAGAGAGAGAGGGAACGAAAGAGAGAGAGGGAGAAAGCGAGAGAGAGAGAGCGAGAGAGAGAGAGAGAACTGGGACAGACAGCACCAGTGATTTGAGCTCTTCCCTTCGTCTTTGTTGCCGTGGAGAGGAAGGGAAGGAGGTCACCCACACCTACGAGCGCTCAATCAACCGCCGGCGACCTTGTGTCGCCCTGGATACCGGGCGCCCGCCCGCCCGCCGCTGCCGTGCCACACGTGCCAAGTTACACCGGCACAGAGGTGCCATCCTGCCCCCGTTGTGCCAACTGCCGACGACCCCAGTCACTGCCAAGAGCTCAATAGGTCTCCTTCAGAAAACTGCCATTAGTTTGGCATGCATCCACAACCTCGAAAGTGATACATTGATACTGTGTGTGTGGGGGTGTGTGCGTGGAGAGAGGCAACGGTAAGGTTTCAGTGAATGACACAGTAAATGTATCTGAAAGAGGAAACTAGCTTCCAAACATACCCCATCTTCCAAACAGCAGAAACAGCCCATATGAAATGAAAAGGGCCTGTTTGCTTCCAGTCGGACAAAAGACACAAACTGTAACCTATTTCAGCTGGACCCCCCACCCCACCCCCTAAAAAAGGGCCCGCCATTTTTCTGTCAATACGTTTTTTCACCTTTTTTTATGTCCTAGGAAGCGGGGAATTGGTCCTACTTTGTTGGAGCTAGCGTGAGGTAACAGCTGAGAGCTCCACCTGCTAGCGCTAACCACCCCGTGGACCCGCCACGCCAGAGACGTATCCATGAGCCATGGCACATACCGGTGTAATGTGCGGTTCAAACTCAGTCCCTATGGGAGGCTCAACCTGGGCAGCTGTACCAAGACCTTGGCTGACAGCTTGCTACTGATGGCCGAGGGAGAACAAGAAAGAAAGAAAGGTTGAAGAGAGGGCAAGAGGGGGGGAGGGGAGGGGGGGAGGAGAAGGAGTGTTAGTGGAGTAAAGGAAGAAAGGAGATATTTTCAGAATGAAAGCAAGAAGCAAGAAATATGGGCTGAACCTGGACTGTGCTCCTGTCTGTGCTGAGTGCAAGGGAGGGTGTGTGATTTGGTGTGTAAAGAAAACCCCCAGAGTCCATCAAGAGGAGAAAAAAGGCGCATTCTTGGGCGATGTGTGTGTAGGAGTGAGAGTTGTCTTATCGTCAGGCGGAGCTGCCCTGCTTATCAAAATGACCCGGCCGGTAAGGAGACTCATAGCTAACCCAGCGCTAACACAGTAGATGATATGGCAGAGGTGAGATAGCCTAGCCACCTGAGAAAATGCTAGAATCAGACTAAGCCTACTCAACAACAAATGGGAAGATATGGAAGATGTTTAGCAGAAAAATTTATAATATTGAGACAAACCACATTTTTTTTATAAAGCCTGGTTAACAGGCTAACATATTCAAAATAGAACATAGCATCAAAGCATCAAATAATCAACAACACTAATAAAAAAATGGGATGTCAGTATCTAAAACGAATCAGCGATTCAATGCACCCCCCCCCCCCCCGACAATGACAGTGCAGACACTGTCGATCCGTCGCCCGAGTGCACTCTCTCTCAAGGCGTGTGTGTGTGTCCACCCTCTATTCAATAATCCAGAACTAGAGAACAAGCTTTTCAATCAGCAGTGTGCCTCATCTTCATCCAACCATCAGCCTCTCTGCCTCCGTCAATCTCTCCATCTATACATCATGCTCGCTCTACCTTTCCATCCCCCTCACCCTCCATCCATCCATCCATCCCTGGATGGATCCCTAGCCATCTCTCTCTGCCTCCCTGCCTGTCTCCCACCCAGTTCTCTCTCTGTGTGTGTGTGTGTGTCTGTCTGTGTGTGTGTGTGTCTGTGGCGGTCTGAGGGGGGCTCGTTATCCAGCACCTTGACCCAGACATCGCACGGGCAGCCAGGGAGAGAGAGAGAGACGAGACAGGCGTCACAGTCCGGCGCACCGCCGCCAGGCTACGAGCCCTGCATCCTAACAGGCCAGAGGCCACACACACACAGCAGGACAGCTACAACTACACTGACCCCTACTGGGCATGTAGAGGTACTGCAGCCTCAAAGGACACCACTTACACGTTTCGGTATGCATTTGATGTACTCGAGAGGTTGCGCCGCAACATTTTAATCGAAAGTATACGTTAAAGATCACCAGTAAAAGCAAGTGATTCACTTGTGGAATCCTTCTGGAGAGTTCAAAGGGCCCAGTTGGAAGACCCAGGCTCATTCCTGAAACCAGGACAACTTAAAGCCAGGATGGGTCTTAGACACCATCTGCTGCATTGCACCACAAACTCAGTTTGGAAGTTAGGAAACTCAGTTGATGCCATTACGAAACCTGTCTCGTTTAGTCATCGGGCTAACTCTTTTAGCATGTAGAGGTTTGCCAACTAATACCACAGGTTGCTGTATTTCCCACACTGTGCACTGTCACCTAAAACCCTATGCCCTGTCGGCTAGCCATCTGCTACAACTCACAATATGAGGAAACGGAGGAGCCTTTGGTATTTCTTGGACCATGGCTGGATAATCAAGTACTTCCTGTTGTCCAGCTCCAAAAAAAACCCAGACTTGACATGGTCCACCATTTTTGTAACTTCAATATCACATGCTGGAGTCTGGTTCCACTTTGTAAATAATTTCTCCCTCATTTCAATCGGAAAGATTGTTGTGGACATGTTCTGAGATCTGCGAAGGAACTTCAAACGTCTCCTGAAATACCACCCGGGCCGCGCGGTCCTGTCCAGGAAATAAAGCGCCCCCGTTTGTGTGTTCTGGTGAACGTTGGCTCTGGCTAACCACAGTGACTTCCTGTGTGAGGCTAACATCCCATTACCAGATCCCCCAGCCAGGCCGGTTGACCAGAGGTTCTGTGTGGACGGGAAACCGCCACGGATGTGTGACTCACGGGGGAGGAGCAGGTCCCGATCAGAGTCTTTTGATCAATAACCCTTTTTTTCCCACTTCCAAAAATACACATTTTCATGCATGTGTTTAATGACGGACCGTTGACTCATTGACACCAACCCCACCCCTCCCAACTCATTTGAGTCACACATTTCACAAGGATAAGTGATAAGTCTCCCTAAACAGGGTTGGCTGAAGATTAGTTCAATCGTCGTTTATTCACAAGGGTGTGTGTTTTTGAATGAAATCAAGAGAATCCCCCCCCACCACCACCACGCCAAGCCCAAATCCAAACCTGAGGATGTGGTTAGCCGTGTGGGATATATGGATCAAACCCACATTAATCACTAGCCAGGATGCTCACTGACAATAAATGCCGCTTCTGACGATGCGATGGCTGCTGTTAACACAAGCGACGCACACTGAGGACTTCGCAGTAGGACATAGACACGGAAATGCCAACACAAACATCTGCAGTTAGCACACAGAAAACACTACATTTCCACAAGCTTACAAACAAAACAAATAACTTCTTTGTGTGTCAAACTACCAACTGTCCTCCGTCCAAAGGCACATTCCATTGCAAACTGGCCTCCAGCAAACCTTTACACACTTGCACACACAATCCTTGGAGCATACTCTGAAGTTCTCACAGGTAGGAGAGCATCCAAAGAGGGCACACCTCTTAGTCGGTCTGATCTTACCTTAAATCATTTCTCTTTCAAACTTCTCCAGAACCTTCTGGCAGTGAATTCCAAAGTAGTTACTCACAAAGTATTCAAAATTCAATTATATTTTGTTTAAATGGTAATTTCGTCATTATAAGCCTCTTCAGCACACATGCATGCGTGTTAGTGTTTAAACGCACACACACACACACACACACACACCCACACTTTAACAGCCAGAAAATGCATCCACACCTCTGAGGTCTTCACCATGAACCCAATGAACTCCCTAAGCTTTCCACAGCTCACTCAGCTGAGCTGAAACAACAACAGAAAGTTTGCCAACAGCGCCACCCTGTGGATGTTTCACTCCCTTAACCCTTAACTAGGGTTACAAAGACGAGCTAATGGAATGAGGGGAATTTCGAAATATTGTTGGTTTATTGTTAGAAAACAGGGAAGGGAATGCAATCATAAAACTGTTATACTCAACATATCTACACTGGACTGGTTTAAAACAATTGCTTTTCAACCAACTAAAATCATCCAAACAAAATCATGAATTTTCTTTCAATAAAAGGAATTAATAAAATGTACAATCCAACCAGTCCGGAAACGTCATCGTTATTATCTCCATGATAACCACTCGAGGAACATGTGGAACTAAGACATTTCAAAACTAAAATCCTATGTTTGTAGAAAGGCCCTATCTAAAAAGGGCCTAAGTAACTAAAACCTGACTGGCTGTATGACGGCTGATGACCTTTAGGCCTCGGCTTCGTCAAACTGCCCGTCTACGGTCAGACAGACGTGTCGGACCCACTTGATGGGAGGAGGGTGGTAGGAAGCAGGGGTGTAGTCTGTCGTAGCGGGGAGCGCGGGGGGGACGGTATGACCGAAGGTCAAGCCCTGGAGAGACACTTCCTCTGGGTCTGGGAGAGAGGGTGGGTGGGGTGGGGTGGGGTGGGGTGGGGTGGAGGACATGGTTGGAACTCAATGCTGTGGTGAGAACAGAGGATATGCTACTTAGAAGGCTGGATGGGATACACAGCCTGCATGCGACCGTTGGGTCGTGAAAAAGCCATCGCGTCCTACCGTAGGGTTCCTCCGGCCAAGAGACACTGCCCACGGAGTCGAGAAGCTCTTTCTCCCAGTCCTCGCTGTCTCGCACGGGAAGAGGAGGAGCCTTGGAACTCCATTTCCTGTTCCTGGGGCCGTGCCTCCAGCGGTCCCTCCTCCCCCCGACCTGCGGGGCGGTCGGGGCTGGAGCTCCAACTGTGGAACGACCGTTTCCTGGGCCCCGGGAACAGCTGTTGGTGGTAACCGGGTTACGAGTATTGACAGGAGTGTGTCTGTTGACCAGGGGGGAACTGTCGACCAGCGCAGTACCATTGACCATGCCCATATGTTTACTGGCTTTCTGTTTCACAGTGCCCTTGCGAACCCTCGGAGGGTTGCTGACTGTCTGTGGCATTGCACTGTCTAGGTTCACCATGCTTTGGAGACCTGGGTGAAAGAGAACATCATGACTAGTTAGATTTAAATAGTGTACACTTGCTCCATCAACAGAAGAAACATGATGGGCATTTGTAGCTTTAGTATTTTACTTTATTGCCAATTTTGATGACTGCTATTGTAGTCCTGAACTGATTACCAGACCACGGTCTCCACGCACTACACTATGCTAGCCACATCGTGGTGACACTGATTGAGTCAAGTCAACCCTTGATGTACGCGCTAGGCTAATTGTGATTGTGTGCCAGCAGTAGGCTATGTCGAAAAAGACTCGCTAATAAAGCTTAAAAGAATAAGTAACTGAAAGGCAAAACTTACCAAACGTAACTACAATTCTAATTAGCGATTGAAGTGGTAGGCTATAGCGACTTTTACCTGTCTCTATGAAGGGCAATGGATCAATGGCATTTCGTCCACATGGGAGTGCAGATGTCAATAGTCTGACCTCTACCGTCGTAAATTAAGAATGGTTCTACATCGTCTTTATTCAATACAGAACAAACTATAACCGGGTTAAAGCAAACCTGACTAGGACTGTTTTTATGAAATCCCCATTGTCCTCATTTTTCTTATTGGAAAATGTAGCTTGGTTCGCTTGAGATGGCCTAATATTGTCATCGGGTTTGGGATAGAATGATGGATGGAAGTCTCTGGCCTGGGACAGCAGTACTTTAGCAAAGGCACAGTAGACAAATGCCACACAATATAGTTGGTCACTCCGGGATGTTATCATGCCAAGGCAATTGTCTTTATTGACTGTACAACATAAGTATGTACACCAACATCGCATTTAAACCTCACATTAGTAGCGTACACAGTACAGCCACATACAGCAGGTGGTTACGGCGTTTAACACGGCTAGGTTCAAAGAAAGTAACAGAATATAGCCTACCGATAACCCTCAAATAACTGTCATCACCGTCTCTCACTGTAATTACCTCTATTGATGGAACTTCTACACTGAGTACAGAACTATCACAAGGAGGGCCGTATAGGAAGACGGGATAAATATCCCAAAAGTTAGGATAGCCGAAACGAACAACCTGAAAAGCAATTGGACTCACCATTTCTAAAAGGGACAAATTCAGCATTCAAACAAAACAGGATTCATAAACAGGGCATCACAAAAAATAAAAACGGTGAAAATGTAATATTAGACTACTCAAATGCGTATTAGCTTAGATACAAAGCATTGTGCTATCGGTCTACTTTTTTTCATTTGCGGTACAGTAGATGTCTCAGACAATCTTGCTATTTCCTGACGAACGTTAAAAAAGTCATCATGTAGGCTACTGGCCTGTAAAAGAGTTGTGAGTGGCACATGGAAATCACTAGTTCTGTACAAGCCACGTAGGCCTACTATACTGTAATTTAGTTAGGCAGACTTGAATGCAATGTAGCATCGATGAGCTGGCTAAACAGTAGCCTATAACTTATACTGAAAGTAAAATTAATTTGTTTTAAAGGCACATATATCAGAAAAGGTGAAAGCATGCACAAAGAAACACTTGTGCAAGGAGCAAAACTAGAGGTAAGTTTACATCAGTCATAACGGTTCACCTTTCCCTAAAGACGTCCTGCCAAATACACTTAACTGAATAACTTTTGAAAAAGTACCTCAACAAATTGAAGATTTGTACAGTGAGAGCCTTTAGGATTTACAAAAATGCAAAGTGATACATTCATGAGAATTACAGTATTGAAATCAATAAGCACACGTGACAGTGCAACCCAAATACATCCCAGTAACATTGCTTTTCCAGTATTTCATTCCAAACGGTAGCCAGTTTCTCCAGTGCATACCGCATGTTACTGCTGTATGTATAGGGATGTTGGGGGTGACTGAAAACCCTACTGTAGAACTGAGAAATGTCTAAACAGTGACAGTCCCATTGTTAAGACGCAGAATACATTCTGTACCTTCCTATCCACTGTGTAAATGTAACATTCCTGTGCATGTATTGCTATTGCAAGCCCCTGCTAGATAAACAGTTACCCTCAATTAGTCAGACACCTGGGTCAAACTGGCCCCATGTAGCTCAAGTAGGCCTAACCCGCTGCTGACTAAGGAGGGCTTCTGTCATCGGGTGAGCAGCAGTGGGCCCTTGGTCAACGCCCTGTAGACATTCCATGTCTAACTGAACTATTTCCTGTGTCTCGGCATGGACACTGCACATTTAGAGGCCTCGGACTTCAGAGGCCTTTGAATGACACTCTCGTTTTCTCCCTTCCTTTTTCCTCGAAACGTTATTCCTCATACATGGTTGTTTATCTTTCTGGTTGGTCCTTTCTCGCTCAAACTTTCTATCTATCCGTCTCTCTCTCTCTCTTCTTCCCTCTATGTACTTCCCTGTCTCTCTCAAACTTCCTTTAGCACAGTCAGAAACACCTGCTTCTTTACGTTCATCATCAACATGCCTCTACTGTGTGGGCACTCTCCCACCACTTGTTTACAGTTGTGTCAGCAGAAATGATAGGGTTTGAAATGTCAGCCTGCCTGACTCCCTCCATTGTTCTGCTCTTCTGTGGGTCTTTGCATATATCTAATCATAGATACTAAATACAACATATGATGTTGCGGTCGGGTACAGTAGATACACATGGTTTATATTCACATTGTTCCAGCTACATATTCAACCCTTGTTAAACGACTAAAGCCCTCCATATTGAAAGCCCCCCCTTTTCACAATTCCCCAGAATTGTTTTTGAGACATAAGCCAAGGGGAATGACAGATGAAAACGGAGTAAAAAGTGCACAAGAGATATCACACACCTGTCCACAAGACAGTCACGGACGAACCACAAGCTCGGTCCCCCCACCCCCGACAACTCCCTTTAGTCGTTGAGTCAACGAAATGAAGTCCCTGGTCGCCTCTGATGGATAGCCAAAGTTCACTTTCACCACCTTGGCAGTAGGGGGCGATGTGGAACTATTTCAGTGCGGTTCCTCTTCCTTTCCCTTATTTATCCCAGAAGGAGAGAGAGGGATGGTAGGGTGGAAGAAGGGGGTGACCCTAGGTCTTGATCTCCAGGATGGAGGGGTTGTGGTCCAGGATGGACAGGATGATCTTGTCCATGTACTGTCGGAGGCGGAAGTTGATTTCCTCCTGCTCCTTGAGGGCTTCCATAAGCTGTGGAAAAAGATCACACCAACGTCATTCTTACCCGACATCCATACCTTTACTAGATCTCAAGCTCTGAAACCAGTTGGGGCAAGTTTTCCATGCTGTTCCATGGCTATATTACATGTTTTTTGGGAGGGAGGGGGGGAGCAGTGCAATGCTCTGATTGAGTAATGATCGTGAAAGTAAATAGGCAGTGGGAGTGGTTGTGTATTCGTACATCGTCTCTGGAGGCGTTGTCGATCTCGGCGGCCAGTGATTGGGCCTTGGTCTGGGTGGCAAACAGGTTCTTGGCCTCGTACAGACTCAGGCTGAGGATCTGGCCGTTCAGGTCGTCGTTCTGCTCTCTTAGCTTCTGGTTCTCCTGAAGACAGGGGTGGAGGGAAGGGGAGAGAGAAAAAGATAAAGGTGAGCTTTGTGGTTGGAAGGTTCCGGAGCAACTGGGTTTGGAAAGCTTTCACCAAATGGCCACTCTCGCTCTCACGCAGCATAGAATTGTCAGTCCACTTCATTCACACGTAGTGAGTACATGACAGAACTACTCAAGCCTCAAATGGTGAACACTCACGGCAAATCAACCCTCTCTCTCTCTCTCTCTCTCTCTCTCTCTCTCTCTCTCTCTCTCTCTCTCTCTCTTTATAACTCTTTCAGACTTCCTCTCACAGCCACGCACGCCACACGCAGCTACGCTAACACCTTTGGGACAGAACGCGGGTTACGGGGTGTTACGGCACAAACTGCTCGCCTGCGTCTGTGGTGAAGCTCTACGAATGTCCGGTGGTGTTATTAGGGGTTAATGGGAAGGTCGAAGGTCAAAGGGTAATGGAGGTCGTGCTTTGGTTTTTTTCTTTTACCCTTGGACAAGGACGGAGTCTTGCCCCGGCAGACACCAGGAGCTGGAGGTCAGAGGGAAAGTCCTGGTTGACATACCGCTGGACACACACACACATGCACACACAGACACGCACACACACATGCACACACACACACACATGCACAGAGGAGTACAGGAAAGACTTGATTCAAGCCTTCCCATCCAGAACGCAGATCTGCATCACAGTAGTTCTCTCCGTGACAGGATTTAGAGATTGTTCCTCAGTCTGGCAACATGGAGAGTGCGACTGAGAGAGTCCACAGTTTGGAGGGAAAGAAAACGAGAACAGTCGAGACAGAAAGGAGACAAAGTACTCGCTGGAGAGAGAGAGAGAGATTATGCAACAACAACAAAATGAGCGAGAAACAGGGGGAGAGAAATGGATACAGATGAAAGCTGAGAGCAATGCAGGGTAGAGTGCACCATCCTGTCAGAGCTGTACCGAGTTTGATGAGTGGACCCAAGTGGGCTCCCAGCCCCAACCCCAGATTCACTCTGGGAGACACACTGACATGATTCAGTATAATTATTTCCTGGTTGGGTGGCTTGCCTCAAGGCCAGGAGCTTGGCCACAGTATTTTAATTATACTGTATATAAGGAAACTCATCTTATCTCCTGTCCTGTGTTTACACTGGGGACTAGCGTACTGCAAAGTCTGTAAAAAGATAACATTCTTGCCCCTGACAGGTAGATATCCCTATCTGGTTAGGGATTTGTCTATTATGTCTCACTCTAGGGAACTCTAAGGGAAGCACCATACCTGTTGTTTAGTGCTGAGGTGTGAAGTGTGCCGACCCATGCACAGTGTACACGCATATTGTATGGCTATATGTCACCACATCGGGTGCAATAGTACAAACAGCTAGCGTTAGCCGCTAGCGTTAGCCGCTAGCGCGGGGAGCTAACCTGTTTGAGTCTCTTGACCTCGTGCTCCAGTTCCATCTCCCGGGTCCTGCTGTTGAACTCAGACAGGCTGGAGGAGGAGCTGCGGCCACGGCCCGGCCTCTCCGTCTCCAGCTTGAACATCTGCAGGTTCTCCAGCTCACGCCTCAGGTCCTCGATCAGCTGCGCACAGGGGGAGGGAGGGACGGAGGGAAGAGGGAGGGAGGGAGAGAAGGGTGGGTGGAGGGAGGAAGGGAGGGAGGGAGGGAGAGAAGGGTGGGTGGACAGAGGGAGGGAGAGAGAGAGACAGAAAAAGACAGAGGGAGAGAGAGAGAAGGAGGGGGAGGAAGATGTAGAGAAATAAAAAGACAGAAAGTGTGAGAGACAGAGAGAAAGAGAGAGAGAGTGAGTGTATGTACTGTAAAACGACCAAACGTTAGCACGCTGAGGTGTTTATGCAGCAATTCCACAGCGGCACCGTATCTCTGAGCACTTCGTTTCCCCTGGCGTTCTCAAAGTAGCGTGTGGCTGCTTTCTCACCTCCTGCATGGCCTCCCTCTCTTTCTGGAACTCGTGTCTGTTCTGCCTCAGCTTGTCCATCATCTTCCTGTAGAGGTCCATCTCATCCTTCAGACGCAGGCTGGTGTCCTCCAGCTTATCAGTCATACGCTGCTTCTCCTGCGGGGCGGGGACACACACACACAAACACACATCCATATGCACAAATACACAGGCACACACACACACACGCACGCAGACAGATACACACAGGCACGCACAAACAAAAACACACACACAGAAACAAAGAAATCAAAACGTGTTCTTATACATTCGACAGCACGGCCATCATCATTTGACGGAGTCGCTGTTCTGCGAGTCTGCTCCCAAAAAGCGCACAAGGTCCACAGAGGCGTGACAGGCGTCACATGACAGGCTGAGAACAGACGTGTTGACGAGGGCCCCGACGCAGCCTTCGCACTCGCTAATGAAGCTCTGCTGAGGCACAGATGGCCGTTTGTCTGAGTGTGTGCGTGCACCTGCTCTCGTGTTTCATCAAGGGATGCATCATCTGTAGATATGGCAAGCCACATGAGTGAACATGAACCCAAGATGTGCGTGTGTGTGTGTGTGTGCGTGCGTGTGTGCTGGGACCCACACCTCATCCAGTCTCTCCGTCTGACTCTTGAGCCGGCACATGGACATCGCTATCTCTCCGTTCTCCTCCTCCAGCTGCTGAAGTCTGTGTTGGTCGGAGGGAAACTCATTCAAATACGTTCAAATACATTCCGACAGTGGCTGGCTGCTGTCGTTCCAAGCCTGAGGTGACACTCATTCAAATACATTCTACGGCGGTGGTTTGAGAGCAGTGTGTGTGTTCTCTCCATGACTGTGTGTGTGTGTCCTCTACATGACTGTGTGTTCTCTCCATGACTGAATGTGTGTGTGTGTTCTCTCCATGACTGTGTGTGTGTGTCCTCTCCATGACTGCGTGTGTGTGTGTGTCCTCTCCATGACTGTGTGTGTGTGTTCTCTCCATGACTGTGTGTGTGTGTCCTCTCCATGACTGTGTGTGTGTTGACCTGTTAGACAGCAGCTCGATCTCGGTGCTCTTGTCTCTCTCCATCTTGCTGAAGGCCTCTCGGTGTCTCCTCAGCTCCTCCTCCATGGTCTGCTCCGCCCGCGTCTCCTGGTCCTTCAGCTGCTCCTCCAGCTCGTGGACCCTGGACACACACACACACACACACACACACACACACACATATGAACACACACACATGAACACACACACACACACATGAACACACATGAACACACACACACACATGAACCCACACACACGAACACACACGAACACACACACACACACATGAACACACACACACAGGAAGACACAGCATTTGGTGACAGGACTTATTGGAGATGTTGTACATTTGGGGCGTGGGTTGTGTGTGTGTGTGTGTGTGTGATGTGTGTGCACCTATGGGTTGTGTGTGTGTGTGTGTCTGAGCACCTTACCTGTGAACCAGCTGGGTGTTCTCCTGTTTCAGCTTGGACTTGAGATCTCCGCTCATCAGATTGTCGTTCTCCAATTCGGCCACCTTCTTCTCCAGGTAACTCACCTGGGAAGGAGACGGAGAGCATGTGTGAGAGAGAGAGAGAGAGAGAGAGAGAGAGAGAGAGAGAGACAGAGAGAGAGAGAGAGAGAGAGAGAGAGAGAGAGAGAGAGAGAGAGAGAGAGATGAAAAGCGCGCGCGAGAGAAAGAAGGATTAGCTGACACTGCAAAATGAGAATGCGACCATGCGTGGTAATCTTATTGGACACAGTCAGCATATCGACTGTGCAGCCTCTGATGCTCATCTTTGATATGATTCAAACACATTCACACACACACACACACTGTCCACACAAACACTATACTGTACACACACAAAGACAAGGAGAGAAGTGGCTGCGATGTACGGTACAAAGAAAAACAGCATGAGAGAGAGAGAGCGTGAGATCAAATGAATGTGTGTGTGTGCCAGACCTACCCTCTCGGTGATGTCGATATCACAGGAGTCGATACTGTCTCTGAACAAGTCCTCTGTGCTGCCGTTGCTGCTGCTGAAGTTGCTGTTGTGGAGCAGCTGCCTGCAGGACCAACAAGACAGGGAAGAAAACGTCACACATGCACACATACAGACACGTGTGTATGTGTGTGTCCAAGTCTGCGCTCCCGCAGTGAGACTGCAGCAGGATCCGACAGATATAAGACCATAAGTGTGTGTGTGTGTGTGTGGTGTGTGTGGTGTGTGGTGTGTGTGTGGGTGTGTGTGTGTGTGGGGGGGGGGAGGCAGAGGGTGGTCTATGAACACTCATTGCTGACACACACCCACACACAAATATGACATTCACACCGTTGTCACTGCAGCTAACTCACTAATGGAATGACTTCACACCAGCCCACCCCTGCTTTCTATTAGCGATATTGTGAAGAGAGGAGAGGAGGAAAGGAGGGGTGGAGAGGAGAGGAGAAAACAGATGAGAACAAAAGAGAGGGGGAGAGAAAAGAGAACAGAGCACAGAGCGGAGAAGGAGAGAGAGAAGGAGGACGGCGAACACTTTTCAGGACTATAGATCAGTTCTGGCAGGCCCATTTTCACTCTGCCACTATAACTCAAAAAGCAGGTGGAGAGAGAGAGACAGAGAAAGAGATACAGAGAGAGGGAGGGAGAGAGAGAGACATAGAAAGAGATACAGAGAGAGGGAGGGAGAGAGACAGACAGAGAAAGAGATACAGAGAGAGGGAGGGAGAGAGAGAGAGACATAGAAAGAGATACAGAGAGAGGAAGGGAGAGAGACAGACAGAGTAAGAGATACAGAGAGAGGGAGGGAGAGAGAGAGACATAGAAAGAGATACAGAGAGGGAGGGAGAGAGAGAGACAGAGTAAGAGATACAGAGAGAGGGAGGGAGAGAGAGAGAGAGAGAGAGAGAGAGAGAGAGAGAGAGAGATAGAGAGAGAGAGAGAGAGAGAGAGACATAGAAAGAGATACAGAGAGAGGGAGAGAGAGAGACAGACAGAGTAAGAGATACAGAGAGAGGGAGGGAGAGAGAGAGAGACATAGAAAGAGATACAGAGAGAGAGAGACAGGGTGCGAGGACAAAGAGCTTGATAGATGAAGCACAATGATACTGCTGTAACTGCACTGAGATAGCTCCTATGAAACCACTGTACACAGAATATGCAAATTATTCATGAGGTAAGTCTGGAAAACCAGTCTGACACTCACACGCACGCACACACACACACACACTCACACACAGTGTCAACATATACCAAATGAAAGGCTGTCGAAAGAGAGTGTAATGGTTGAGGAAAAGGGGAAGAGACTATTGTTGATGAGTGTGTGCGCAGAAATGTGTGTTCAGTGTGTTCATTAACCAACGATCTGCCTAAGCCAACACACAGAGTAAACAGGCACCGACTATTCA
Source organism: Osmerus eperlanus (assembly GCF_963692335.1). Taxonomy (NCBI): domain Eukaryota; kingdom Metazoa; phylum Chordata; class Actinopteri; order Osmeriformes; family Osmeridae; genus Osmerus; species Osmerus eperlanus. Next base: position 9,378,762 of record NC_085039.1, read on the forward strand.
CAAACACACACACACACACACACACACACATGCACAGACACACTTAACTCACCTTCCAAAGGCTGTGCTGGAGATTTTCCTAATAGGGCTGGAAGGGAAATTAACACAAATAATATCAAAGTTTTATTTGAACTTGGATTTCATGGATATTTAGAATCCCGTTGAAATGACTCCAGCCATATCACAAAACACTTAATTGCTGTTTGATAGGAGTTCAGATAGTGTTGTTTAGAGTTTGTAGGGAGGAAAAGTAAGAGAGCAGAGAGAGAGAGAGAGAGGGCATTCTCAATGTTAATGGATTCTTCCCTTGTGAAGGTTCTGGTGAGCTCAGCAATAGTCTTGTTAAGATAACTCTGTTTCAGTATTGTGTCTCTGGGTCTTCATTACGTCAATGTGTACTACACACACACACACACAGACACACACACACACACACAGACAGACACATTGTGACAGGGTTATCGAAACGATCTGTGTTCTCCCCATATCCCCGTGTCTCTCTCTCCAACATGCCCTCCACCTCAACTCATAGTGTTCTCTCCTCCTCCTCCTCCGTGGCTCTCACAAGACCTGTCCATCCACCCTGACCCAACGTCCCCGCCTCTGTCACCCCACCTTCCCATCCTCCGCTCAACCAAATCCTACTCTCTTCTCAGCCCTCTCTCCCTCCCTTTTCTTCTCTCCACTTTCCCATTCACCCTTTTTTTTGGGTCGC
>NC_085039.1:9379676-9447176 GCF_963692335.1 Osmerus eperlanus
CGGTTTTCAGTGGAGCGGTTTCTCCATTTACTTGACAGGCAGCACTCTATATAAAACTGCTGGGCTAGGATTGAGCATGACTTGTGTGTGTGTGTGTATATGTGTGTGTGTGTGTGTGTGACCCTCTCCAGGGAACAGTGAAAGAGCACACAGAGGACAGTTTGCAGATAACAATGAGGAGAAAATGGTGCTGAAAGCAAAAGCACAGAGCATTGAGATTGCCCACCCGCTCACCCACACACACACACACACACACACACAATGTAGTCTGAGGGATGCCTGCGCACAGTAACTTTCCTGCGCCTCTTTCCCTCGAGCTGTGTGTGTGTGTGTGCGCGTGTCTGTGTGTGTGATTGCTGAATGTCTGGTTGGAATGTGTGTGTGTGGTGTGTTGGTTGCCATCCTACTGGGCGCCCACATTCTCTCCCTCCGGCCCAAACACAGAACAGAGAGATATACTTCCTTCACACACACACACACACACACACACACACACACACACACACACACACACACACACACACACACACACACACACACACACACACACACACACACACACAAACAAGAAGGGCATCAATCAACAAAGAGTGTGTGTGTTTGTGTATGAGTGCGCATGTATGTACATATAGTATATTATGCACATATTGTTATGCTATTGCTATTCATTCATGCATTCAATATGGCACAGGAAAATAGGTTGTAGTGTGTGTGTGTGTGTGTGTATGTGTGTGTGTGTGTGTGTGTGTGTGGGGGGCTTGTCAGTGAGCCCACGCCTCAGAGTAGCTGTCCAGATGCTCATGGCAGGGGGAGTGACCTCTGTCCAGGCAGACAGGCTGGCCCTGTGGCATGACACACACACACACACACACACACACGCACACACACAAAGTCAGTCACAAGGACATGCAAACTTTCACAACACCCACCGAAAGAGGAAGAGAGTAAACAACCTCTGGCAGCCATCTTCTTCTATTCTAGACAGTTCTTCAGAAGCAGCCCCTCTCACTTCTTCCAGCGCGTCCACTGGTCACACAAGGTCCACAAGGTTTCCACACACTCCTCTCCCTCTCGAGAGGTGGAAGGTTCAGCCGCGAACCTTCCTGGGTTGGAAATGAGCGCGGTGGAGGGGGGGGGGGGGTGTTCGGATGACATAACCGCCAGGGCCTCGATCTGAACAGAGGCGTTGGCGAACCTGGGTTGTGGCGAGATCCTGTAGATGGTGGAGGAACGGCATGGGGATGTGGCTGTGGGAGAGAGGCTGTTGGAGGCCAGGCGTCATCGTGCTTGATGAGATGAAAGGCCTGCGAGCTCTGTATGGACGAGTGGGAGAGCTTGTCTGTGTTTGTGTGGGTGTGTCTGTTGGGGGGGGGGGGTCGGTATCGTTATGACAGGGGAGAGAGACAAAGAGTGAAGAGGAGCGATTGAAAGGGAGAGCGAGAGAGATGGAGATTGAGAGGAAGAGGGATGGCGGGCGTAAGCGAAAGGGGGAGAGAGACAGAGAGATCCATAGAGGGAGCGAGAGAGAGAGAAAGAGAGAGAGAGAGAGAGAGAGAGAGAGAGAGACTAAGAGTATATAGACTTAGTTTATTGGAGAACATGTCATTGTCTCTGAGTCTTGGTCACAGCGTGAGTGCATGGGTGCACGTGTGCTCCAAAATGACGGCGGTGAAACAGCACGGTAATTGCTAGACGACAGGGAGATGACACGCTCTCTCACTGAATGGTAACTTTACTGGACAGCCTGTCACAACGTTTTAGCATTATACCTTAGGTTGGTGTACAGCTTTCATCACACACACAGACGATATGCAAAAACAGACACAGCCCCATTATATAAACAGACAAACACACACTTTCTCCAAAACCCACAACAGCACACTTATGACTTGGGAGGTAATACATTTTTAACAAAGGAGAGGAGGGTAGTGTGGAGCAGAGGAGAGGAGAGAAGGGGTAGAGGAGAGGAGAGGAGAGAAGGGGTAGAGGAGAGGAGAGGAGAGGAGAGAAGGGGTAGAGGAGAGGAGAGAAGGGGTAGAGGAGAGGAGAGAAGGGGTAGAGGAGAGGAGAGGAGGGGCAGAGGAGAGGGTAGTGGAGAGGAGGAGAGGAGAGAAGGGGTAGAGGAGAGGAGAGAAGGGGTAGAGGAGAGGAGAGGAGGGGTAGAGGAGAGGAGGGTAGTGTGGAGCAGAGGAGAGGAGAGAAGGGGTAGAGGAGAGGAGAGGAGGGGTAGAGGAGAGGGTAGTGGAGAGGAGGAGAGGAGAGAAGGGGTAGAGGAGAGGAGAGAAGGGGTAGAGGAGAGGAGAGGAGGGGTAAAGGAGAGGAGGGTAGTGTGGAGCAGAGGAGAGGAGAGAAGGGGTAGAGGAGAGGAGAGAAGGGGTAGAGGAGAGGGTAGTGGAGAGGAGGAGAGGGTAGGAGTGAGGAGAAGAGGGGTAGAGGGGAGGAGGAGAGGGTAGGGGTGAGGCCAGAGAACACAGAAACGGACGGGGAGCAGAGCTAGGAAGCTGAGGAGAGACTCATTTGCATCCCATACCACACCAAGCTGCTCTAATCCAATCAAAGCTGCAGTTTCAGTCGGGAGCGTAAAGTAGTAGGATCAGCAGGGTACGGGCAGAGTAATATCGGCGTTAGAATTAGACACACACACAGACACACACACAAACATTGAGTGATTGTGTTAGAATGGAGCAAAATTGAGTCAATAATCGGTCTTGTGGGCAGACTCAAAGGCCATACTAATGTGTTTCTTCATACTCAGTACATACAGTACAGTAAACACATATTTAGCTGCATGGAGAGTTTAACATAACTTGAACTGTTCCAAGCACCCAAACTCTATACGCTAGCACAAAGAGATGAAACAAGTATATATGTACTTAAATGGACTACAGTACTGTATACCAGACCCACTAGCTTGCTTGTGCGAATGGAGAAGCATACGTAATACGTTCTTGGTCATTTTCTGTGTTATCGGCCGTGGCCCTGTTCCCTGAAGCTACACTTCCTGATTAGATCTAAAACAAACTGCTGGACGGATCTGTCAAAGGCCCGTCCCATCACTGGCCCGCCCTGGCAATCGATAGCAACAACCCTTTATTAGCTACACATCCATCAGACAGTGCTAGTGCTAGATAACGGATGGGGGGAGCTCGGCTACCTAGATCCTATCTTGTACTGGAGCTCAAGTGACCGGCTGCATGGCAATGCAGAGGCCTGTATGGTGAGATCAAAGATGGCCTTGTATATCTGACTAGTAAGCTTGCCAATTTTTAACCATAACTGAAAGTTTATTAACAGGCCAAACTAACAATAGCATACAACCTCTAAAAATACGGGGACTTTGCATGACGTTTCCACTGTGCCACTCCACAAAACGCCAGACCTCTGTTCCACACGATGAACACCAATAATCATCCCCTCTTCAGTCCTTTCGAGGGCTTTTCAGAAGCTAGCGTCTGCGGCGCGTTTGTTCTCGCCACAGTTGTACAGCCCCACAAGTACATTTACATTTAGTCATTTAGCAGACGCTCTTATCCAGAGCGACTTACAGTAAGTACAGGGACATTCCCCCGAGGCAAGTAGGGTGAAGTGTCTTGCCCAAGGACACAGCGTCAGTTTGCATGACCGGGAATCGAACTGGCAACCTTCGGATTACTAGCCCGATTCCCTCACCGCTCAGCCACCTGACTCCCCAACAAGTAGGTAGACTTGAGGCCACAAAGTGCCCCACTCCATCCATCCCTCCATCCCTCCATCCACACTCACACACACCCCAGTCCTCCAGCAGAACACACCTCACTCAGCTCCGGCACCCACACATACGCCCTCTTCTCTGTCTCTCGCTCTCTTTGCGTTCTCTGTCTGGCTCTCTGCGTGCCTCTCCTTTATCCTCTTACATCCCTTCCCCCTCTCCTCTCCTTCTCCTTCTCACTTCACAACGGTTCTCTCCTCTTCTTTCGGTCCACATCTCTCTCTCTCTCTCTCTCTCTCTCCCCCCTTCGTCTCTGCCCTCTCTGTTGCTTTCCCCCGCTCTCTTCCCCCTGGTTCATCCTTGTCTTACATTGACATTACATTTAGTCATTTAGCAGACACTCTTATCCAGAGCGACTTACAGTAAGTACAGGGACATTCTCCCCGAGGCAAGTAGGGTGAAGTGCCTTGCCCAAGGACACAACGTCATTTGGCACGGCCGGGATCGAACCAACAACCTTTTGATTAATAGCCCGAGTCCCTAACCGCTCAGCCACCTGACCCCCATCAGAGATGAAACGAGGGCACAGGCTGACAGAGCTGAGCCCTGGTGCTCATCTGCAGCGCTCATCTGGAGGAAGGAGATATGAAGGAGATACAAGGGTGTGCAGGAGGGGGGGAGAGAGAGAAAAGAGGAAGCCGACAGGAGGGCGGAGGAGGGAGAGAGAGGAAGGATAAAGGAAGGATCGAGAGGGGTGTAGCAGGGAGAGAGGGGGCAGAGAGAGGGGGGTGAAGAAAGGAGTGAGAGGAAGGACAGGGTGGAGAGAGAAGTTTGGGAGGGGTAGAGAACGGAGAGGGAAAGTGAGAGGGATATCAGGTACCCATCTGGGAACCTAAGGCTTGGCTTACTTTTGATAAACACGTTCACTACTGGGACTACGACTACATTGACAGGGGCTAACTTAGTGACTAAAAATGCCAAATATTCCATTGCATATACCGTATATATTGTAATATCTTCACCAGTGCTTGATCAAACTAAATGCTAGGCGTAGAATAGCTTGTTTCTCCAGACATACAGCAGGTGTGTAGGGGATCCCAGTCTTTGTTTATCTGACCTCATTCTGTAAACCAGCTTTGTCAATGACAGAAGCTTCCCTCTGATGCTTCTAAGGGCTCTCCATCTCCATGCTGCACAACTAGGCCATGCACACACACACACACACACACAACGGGTACTCATAGACCAGCACATGCGTGCACAGAGAGACACACACAGTATGATGTCCCAGTGCTTAAAGTAGCAGCTTCATCTGTCTCTGCTACCTGTTATATCAGGACCTGCCTTGGCCATCCACCAGTCTTCCCTGACTGTGTGTGTGTGTGTGTGTGTATTTACCCAGCAGTATTTTTAAAAGGCTAATAAATCCTGTGCTTCTTAAATTAATAAGACAGCTCTCACCTTTCTCTCTCTCTCTCTCTCTCTCTCTCTCTCTCTCTCTCTCTCTCTCTCTCTCTCTCTCTGCCCCTCCATCTCTGTCTCTTCGTCTTTCCCCATCTCCCTCCTCTCGCTCTCCCTTACGCACACACCTTTCTGTTCTCTGAAGCACTGCAGTGAGGCACTGGGATTTGGGGATGCCTCCATCTGTTCACTATAGCCACAGTGGTTACACATGTTCTGAGACGCCCAAACAACCTCCCCTCTCACACACACACACACATTCACAAATAAGTATGCGTGTATATATTATCCAACGAAACTACCACACCAGCCATAAACAAACAATGCTTTCCCCAAAAATTGGAACTTGGAAAATGTCAACACACATACTATTACCTTCTGTTGATCCTGAAGAGCTTTGTACACCAGTGACTGAGTGAGGCTTGGTTAAAGACTACGAGGTCAGTTCCTCTTAGATACCGAGCTTGTGCCGTGTCCTGGCTTACTTTCAGGTCCTTAGTAAGGTCCTCAGCTTCTCAGTGAGTCAGTGGAGACGAGGGACCCACCTGTAGCTTAGACAGAGGTGTTCAATAATGGATCCGCACCTGCCCGGTCACATGTCAATCCCATGTAACTTGAGCTAGCCCAATCTAGGACTACGACGAACAGACTTCTCTGTCACAATTCTATACAGAACAAGGACAACTGCACAGCAAGTGGTTGCGTTTCAACACCATTCCATCCATGTCCATGGTGATGACATTTCCTTTTCACAAGCTCTGATAAAACAGTGGTTTAGGTTGACGTACATCAAGTCTGACACTGTGAGGAGCCGACAATAGGCTGTAAAATGTAATGCGGAGAAAAATATGCATTAGAATGTCATTAAAAGACAACTTATGGCTTCTGTCCGAGAACATTCGTCACCTTAGTCTTTTATAGCAGTATTGTTTTCTAGTAGTGTCACTGCATGTCCAATGAGAGGCAAGCATGTCATGCACATAAAAATTAATGGTGCTCTTTAGACCCCTTCAGAATACATAGAATCCAATAGACGAACCCTCTATAAAGTTGCTCAATGAAACCCTTCACACTCTGTTTTTGTGTTTTGAGGCCTTTTTCAGTGGAACCTTCTAATTGAACAAATATTTAATTCTTGCTTTTTTATTTATTTAGAGTCGTTCACCAGCTTCTTCTCTGACCATCTCCATCCAAGACCGTTTAGAAGCTAAGGCTATCAATTTCCCAGCCTTGGTGAATATTTTAAGAGCACTTTGCTGGCTGGGATAATGAACTGTTATGTGTTGTTCTGGCCTTAGGGAGGAGAACGCCCTCCACAAGCAAATACTGCTACGCAGTGCCATCTGAATCTATCAGATGGCAAACCTAAAGGTTGTAAATCAGTCAGATAAAAGTATGAAGACAAATCCCTTCATCTATTCACTCAAGTACGTTTATTAAAAGGAAGTTCAACTGCAAGATTTAATATTTTTTTATGATAGCCTAATTTTATGATAGGTTAGGCGTATAAGTGACCAGGGAGGCCTTGGATTACTATTCACGCCATAAACGTGTAATTACATTCACTACATTAATTATATAAGAACGTCTGCTAAATGACTAAATGACAAAAAAAAAATATTAAAGTCTTAATTCTAACATTGATGCTGATTAGGTACATAAACACAGACACAACCTTGTATAATGTTCCACAGCGCCAACAGGCTACTGTAGATCACATTTCCCTGGAGACAACCCCAGGAATGTACAGTCGTCGTACACAGTGGCAGGTACTGTAACAAGGAGTCCCTGTTGTTCAGTGGCGAAAATCTGCTATCAATTTTGGGGGGGACAATTATATGACATTTTCTAGAGAGCAATTCCTGAGGGGGACACCAAAATTACTGCTGTAACATTGTATATGTTAAATATATATTATTAAAATGTCCTTATGTTTACAGTGATTTATTGGGGGGGACAAATCCTATTCTTCTCAGGATGGGGGGGTCGTGTCCCCCCTGTCCCCCCCCGGGATTTCCGCCTATGCTGTTGTTACGAAAGCTCTGGTGTGCAAGACAATAGTTCATCCTCTCCAGAACGTAACAAGCCAATTATTCTTGTTTACTGACCTTAGAGTGGGAGAAACTAAAGGATATGGGGCAGAGGCAGAGGTGTGGACAGAGCACGAACAATGTGTTCGCCATGAGAAACTGAGAGAATTGCGATGCCGGCAGAAACTCATGTTGTTGAACAGTGCCCCCTTGTGGGAAAACAAGGGATACACCACAGCTGCCAGAAAACATGGTGGCATTAAACATCTGTCTGACATGTCTTTTAAAGCTCAGCTAATCAACAGTCCGCCACTGAGTGTGTGTGTGTGTGTGTGTTGCAACTTACTCTGCGGTTCACATGCTAACATGAATCTCGGTTTATCCACCAGCTAAGAAACAGTGAGGAGAATGTCACCACATTCAAGGACTAAGGATCATGGACTACGGGGACTTTAGGGACCAGGTTTGTAGAAAGATTCTGTGTGGGGGTTGCGAACCTCTCTGTACTGCTCCAGTGTGGTTGGTGGTTTCCCTTTTCCAGTTTGTAGTACGTGCTTGCCTACGTGGTATACACAGTCCCACACACGCCCACACACACTTGCATGCACTCATACCCTACCTGGTAGTAGTGACCGTGGTCTGGCCTCATACAGCCAGCGGGCAATACTGGTGGGGACACACACCTGGTCCAGGGGGATGAACGACGTTGCTGACAGGGGGTTGGTTAGAGACCAGGGGTGACTGACAGATCTGAGCCACGCCATCAATAGACCTGCTCATCTATCATACTGCAGAGACCACTCAGGAATCAATGAGATAGAGAGGGGTGGAGGGAGAGAGAGATGGAGTGGATGGAGAGAAAGGGAGACGGAGAGGGAAAGAGAGAGAGAGAGAGAGAGAGAGAGAGAGAGAGAGAGAGAGAGAGAGAGAGAGAGAGAGAGAGAGGGGGGGGGGGGGGGGGTTAGAGAAAGCGAGTGTGTGAGTGTGAATGTCTCCATTTTGTCCAGGGACAGTATCAAGGTACAGTATCAAATGAATGGCCGTGTCCAGAAGGCTGACATTTTGTCAGTATAAATCAGGGGTTTCCAACCCTGTTCATGGAGAGCTACCTGCCTGTTGATTGTTGCTCCAACCACACTTATTTAACCTGATTCAACACTAGTCACCTGATCAATCCGCTCATTATTAAAAATCAGGTATGCTAGATTAGTGTTGGAGCGAAAACCTACTGGCAGATAGCTCTCCCGGAATAGGGTTGGGTATGTAATAGTATGGAAACCCCTAGTGTGAGTCTATGCCAAGACTGTGTAACGACCTGATCACATGTTTTATGCTTTTTGATTGGATGAAAACGGACTATTTGTTTCCGGAAGCACCATGTGATGACGAGTCGTATAGTCTTTGGGATTTTAAACTTGCATATATTATTCTTGTCAGTTAAATTATTATTTGGCCTTCTTAACTGACGTTACTGCCACTATATAACTAAATATTTTCGTATTTATATTATAAACTGATCGATCGTTGAACTATTTGACGTCAGACGCTTGTTGCATGAAATGGTGCTTCTCCACCTAGGTCTCACTGAAAATAGTTCCACGTAGGCTATGATCATAAAATCATTTGCGCGTCTGGTAGTGATTCATGGTATATTTACTGTAATGAGTGCAATAAATTGTATTTTATTCGTTGACCTACTTATGAAAAATTATAAAATGAAGTTGAAGAGATATAGGACAGGCGCCTTGATACCCAACATAATGTGATCTGTCCTAAACATTTTCGCATCCGCTCTGACAGACTTTTGACCGCCGGCATTTTCTCTTGTTTTTCCAGTGCGCACTTAAATAGTTACTCTTTATTCATACGTATACATCCGCGCAGTACGAGAACTACATATTCCATTATCGCATTTTCCATTTGAATACTTTCATATTCGTCTCTGCTATGCCTGGATTTTCTGACAGAGACCGTGGAAGTCGAGACAGAGGGTAAGTGAAGTGAAATTCTAGGTCGCTAGCTAGCTAGCTAGCTACGTAACTAGCATTCCATCTACGATCTAATAATGGAGGCTAGGGCTAACTAGCTAACTACGGCTATCTACCCCAGCTGTCTAGGTAGCCAAATCCTGGCCTTGGTAAAGTTTACAACGAATGAAACGGAAAATGTATTTTTATGGATTGGTAATAATATTGAGCTCGCCCTCAACAAACAAGAAAAATATTTAAATCCAAAATGCCGTCTAGTTGTCGTTTTATGTTGCCTTGCCGATTGGAATTAAAATGGCAGCTCTGCATGTGTTGTTAATTCCTACTGTAGTAGAAACATGACGCAGAAAATGGATTGCATTTAATGCTTTTTGTCGTTTTAACAAGTTAATATTTTGCTTCGTTATCAGTTGATGCGGTCATTGTGTGGTCTTAATACTCTAGCCTAGAGATGCGCTACAAAAGCCTGTCGGTGTTGTTGTTCTCAAGATAGATGATGCAGCATTTCCGCTCTTACACGATCTGGTTTACATACATTTAGCTATCTAGCTAGTCTAGTCTTCTTTAAACTGTTAGCTACGCATTATTTCCAGAAACGTTTCGCAATTCTCACTTGATTTCCTCCCTGTTTTTTTTTTGTAGGTATGGTGGCCCACCCCGTTTTGGCGGTGGAGGGAATAGAGGCGGATCTTCACAAGGAAAGTTTGGTAACCCTGGTGAAAGGCTTCGCAAAAAACACTGGAACCTTGATGAACTTCCTAAGTTCCAGAAGAACTTCTATCAGGAGCACCCAGAAGTCACCCGCAGACAGCCTGTAAGCTTCCTTCTGTGTAGTGTATGATTGGTTTTGCTTGCGTTCATGGTTTGCTGTAAATAACCTCATACCTTCAATTGCAGCAAGAGGTTGAGCTATTCCGCAGAACCAAAGAAGTCACAGTGAAGGGCAGGGATTGCCCCAAACCCATTATAAAATTCAACGAGGCCCAGTTTCCAAGTGAGTCGGATCTTCTGTGTCATTTACAAACAATACATGTGTGTACACATCTTTCTCATAAATGAGACATTGAATCTACCATGTCATTTTTCAGGTTATGTGATGGATGTGATCAACAAGTTAAACTGGTCTGAGCCAACCCCTATTCAGTCCCAGGGGTGGCCTCTGGCGTTGAGTGGCAAAGACATGGTTGGCATTGCTCAGACAGGGTCTGGCAAAACTCTTGCAGTAAGTGACTTCAACTGGAACAACTGGAAGATACTGGGATCTGGCTATGCTGTTGTGCCGTCAGTGAAATGTGTGTTTCCTAAAGCCTTCGATTCTCTTTTTAGTACCTGCTGCCTGCAATCGTGCACATCCAACACCAGCCATTCCTGGAGCATGGGGATGGACCTATTGTAAGCACATAAGAGATGGAGGAAAAAAACAAAACACACACACCCTCTCTTTCGGTGTTCAAGGCTTTAAACCCCTCCCCCCCGTGATGGACATCTCTCTCCTTACAGTGCCTGGTTTTGGCTCCCACCCGCGAGTTGGCCCAGCAGGTGCAGCAGGTGGCTGCAGAGTACGGCAGGGCGTCTCGCCTCAAGACCACGTGCATCTACGGAGGAGCCCCCAAAGGCCCCCAGCTCAGAGACCTGGAGAGAGGTACGGGATGGCAGCACTCGTTGGCTTCCTTGACCCCCCCAGTACCAGAAACGGGTCGCGAGGAATTTCCTTTTGGTCCGATTGACGCGGAACGATAAACGCATAAGACGTGACAGACAAGAGCCTGGTTGTGTTGTGGTGTTTGACTGCAAATGTAAATGTAAAATGTTTGCGTGTCGGCAGCGTTCTTTTATGTGTCGTTCGTCATCGGGAGGCGTTCATCTGACCTGTGTCTTCGTGTGACGTGGGGGTTTACAGGTGTGGAGATCTGCATCGCCACCCCTGGGCGTCTCATCGACTTCCTGGAGGCGGGGAAGACCAACCTGCGCCGCTGCACCTACCTGGTCCTGGACGAGGCCGACCGCATGCTGGACATGGGCTTCGAGCCCCAGATCCGCAAGATCGTGGACCAGATCAGGGTACGCGCCACGTCTTCCTGTCACAGCCAGAGAACGTGTCATGAGACAGAAGGCTTTTTTCCTGCCTCTTGAGACCACGGGTCATGGCTTGAATCTGACTGGATGTTCAACTTCCCTCCCCAAACGCAGCCCGACAGGCAGACCCTGATGTGGAGCTCCACCTGGCCCTAGTAACCTCTCCTCTCTCTCTCTGCCTCTCCTCTCTCTCTCCTCTCTCCTCTCCCAGCCCGACAGGCAGACCCTGATGTGGAGCGCCACCTGGCCCAAGGAGGTGCGCCAGCTGGCGGAGGACTTCCTGAAGGAGTACGTGCAGATCAACGTGGGCGCCCTGCAGCTGAGCGCCAACCACAACATCCTGCAGATCGTGGACGTCTGCAACGACATGGAGAAGGAGGACAAGTGAGTCGCCGGCTCGTCGCGGGGGAACTCCTGTGTCTTTTTTTTCCGTCTGACCCAGGGCGAATTTTTTTTTTTTTTTTTTTTAACCTAATGCTTCTGAAGTTGGAGGTTTTGAACCGTCTCCTCTGCCTGGTTTTCAGACTTCTCCGACTCCTGGAGGAGATCATGAGCGAGAAGGAGAACAAGACCATCATCTTTGTGGAGACCAAGAGGCGTTGTGACGAGATCACCAGAAGGATGAGACGAGACGGGTACGGACCTCCGCACCCCGGAACCGCTTACACAAGTTGCCGCTGACGTGAGAATCGAGACTAAACCCGCTTGTTGTGTGTGTGTGTGTTCCAGGTGGCCAGCCATGGGCATTCATGGAGACAAGAGCCAACAGGAGAGGGATTGGGTTCTCAATGGTATAAAACATGTTTCAAAGTTATTCAATAACAATCTCTTAACGAATGAAGTGGATGAACCTTCAAATCAATCTCCTTCCTTTTTCCCCCACAGAGTTCAAGTACGGCAAGGCCCCCATCTTGATTGCGACAGACGTGGCCTCCCGCGGCCTAGGTCAGTATGGCTCAGGATTAGCCTGCACTGGTTGCATTTACCTCAATGTTTCACTTATTTAAAGAAAGTGGTTTTGCTTTCTTTAACTTTCTCTATGCATTTTCTGAGTTTTTCTCACCTAAAGGTGCAGTCTTTGTGGCAGGGCCTAGGCATGACACATCCAGGCCTCGAGAGGGAGAAGGAGGACATATTGGAAGTGCCCCACTGGCTTGCCACCCAGTGGGCCTAGAGAGGTGAAGGTTTCTTGTGTGCCAGTTATCTTCAAAAGGCGGTGTGGCTCAGCCTTTGTTTCTGATCGGTCGGTTTTTATGATACACACCTGTTCTCTTTCCATGGATTTACCTGACAAATGCCATTCATCCAGCCAACTGCTTCCAACTCAAACGTAAAAAAAAAAAGACAGAAAAGCTTTGTGCTGTGACATTTGCCTTGCATGCTTGTTTTGTAGAGAGCACTGTATTGCAAGTCACTTGTTTGAGATTTGGAACCATTCTGTTACTTGCGGAGCTTCTTCCCCAAAAGCATGGGTGTTTGCAGAGCTGTCAGAGCTATTTGTTGTTATCCCCCCCCCCCCCCCCTCACTCAAAAGCGCTGGGTTTTCTTTTTGAAATGGAGAGAGCAGTTTTCAACGCATTTCCTTTTCTCTTTTTTTTGGTGGTATTGAAATTGGTGAGAACTGGCACATGTGTTTTAAGGGGAAAGGGGGCACAACTAGAGAAAGTGAATATAAGAGAGCTCAAAAAAGTTCCTCCCTCGCCTGCTTTTTAAAGTCATGTCGAGACCTGCCAACGAGAGACATTTTCTCAAGTGAACACTGGCTTCTGGGGATATCTTGCCTAGACGAGACTGATGGGGGGGGGGATGCTCTTTGAGGTGTCCCACCGGGGTCAATACTTGGGCCTTCTTTTTGCTTTTTTGGGGGGGGTCCCCCCTCAAAATTAGTTCATGGTCTATTCGGTCTTGGCAAGACGTGCAGTGTGGCCTTTATAAGCAAGCTTCTTATGAGTGTGTACTGGAAAAAAAGGACCTTCAGAAACCATACCCACTGAACGGTCGTATATTGGCACATGAGGAGGCTCCAGTGCACATAGCGGCCCTACTGCGTAGAAGCTCCTGGATGTCACTTGACAATTTGTGGGGGAGTTCGCTGCATTGGGAAAGGACTAGTGAATGCATACTCCTTAATGGTAAGACTTCAAATCCCAGTTCTCTCCTTCCCTGCTTAAAAAGGGGAGGGCGAATGCCTTTTTTTTTTATAGGATTGTTTTTTTGTTTTGATATGGTAAGCAAACGGAGTGTGCATCGTTGCTCTCTTCCCACAGTAGTATTCCCAAGGAGTAGCGCGTATTCTTGGATGTGTTGTGTAACACCTTGGTCTTTTTCGCAGCGCAGCTTTTACTATCCACTTCCTTCCCCCCCCCCAGCTGTCATCATTGCTAACTTCTCCCTTTGATTTGGCTGTTGTGGTGTGCAAAACCCCTGTGGCTTCCCCTTTTTGCCACACTGCAACACTTTACAGATGTGGAGGATGTGAAATTTGTCATCAATTATGACTACCCTAACTCCTCTGAGGACTATATCCACCGCATTGGACGCACGGCCCGCAGTCAAAAAACGGGCACGGCCTACACCTTCTTCACCCCCAACAACATGAAACAGGCCACCGACCTGATCTCTGTGCTCCGCGAGGCCAACCAGGCCATCAACCCCAAGCTGCTCCAGATGGCGGACGACAGAGGAGGTAAGAATCCCGTCGGTGAAACGCAGGTTCTCCCCACACACACACACACACGGCGGTTCACGACCGCCTCGTTCCGGCACACGTGACGTCACGGGCTTTGGGAGCGTCGGCCGAGTCATTGCTCCCAGATTTGTCATCTTGATGCAAAGACGCCACTGTTATTTATTGTCACTCGAACCTGTTCCCATATTGTCTGATGTTCTCAACCTCGCTTGTCTTGTCTTCTCTGTCAGGTCGTGGAGGACGGGGGGGAAGAGGTGGCTACAAGGATGACCGGCGGGATAGGTATTCCGGGGGAAGGAGGGATTTCGGTGGTGGTTACAGGGACAGCGATAGGGGGTTCGCTAGTGGACCAAAAAGTGCGTTCGGCACCAAAACCCAAAATGGCAGCGGCTATGGGGGTAACAGCGGTAGCTCTAGCAGTAGCTACGGCAACAGCTACGGCGGCAACGGACAGGCTAGCTTTGGCGTCACCAGTCAGGTGGGTGCTTTTGGCGGGCAGAGCTTCCAGGCTCCGCCCTTTGCTGGCGCTCAGGTGGCCTCCCAGAACGGAATGAGCCACGCCCAGTTCCCCTTCACAGCTCAGCCGCCGCAACAGACCCAACAACCACCACCCCCACCACCCATGGTACCTTACCCCATGCCACCCCCCTTCCCACTGTAGATAGTAACGCACAATACACGAAACCACCTTTGTTTCTCTTGTCCTTGATTCTTATATAATGATATGTTTATTGTTATTATCCTTTGTACTGTTTAACTTTTTTTGCTTACAGCAGGGTCGGAATTATTCAGTAACCCAAGCATTATAAACGAGGGGCCCTTGGTGGCTCTTGAAGTGCAATTGTGATTGTTGCACTGCTCTTTGACTGTTTTTATTTGTCACATTCCTCAGTAATTTATTTTTACTAGGTAATGCACAGATTGAGTTTGGTATGTTTAACGTGATATGTTTTATGAAGAGCCAACGTGAAGGACATGCATGGCCCTTCAAATAAAAAATAAAAAAAATGAACATTGTCTGTTTTTTGTGGGAGAGTTTTGGATAAAGAAAATAGTTTAGGTTAAATAAATCAATTTGTATGCCCATTTATGCTTTTGTAAGGGTTGGTTAAAACCATAGATATAGATCAGAAATCACAAACACTACAGATATAAATTGAAGCGGAAACGGGTCCCTAACCCGGAAATTGTATTTTCATATCCGGAACTTGTCACACATGTTTGAAAATCTCCAGTTAAATGTTATGATGTTGCGAACGTATTTGTCTAAGAACTCGTATATACCAGGCAGATATATTAATTTCCTGTATTTTTTTTATCGCATCAAACGTGATGGAAACTTCAGGAATACAATGCTGTCATGGCTCCACGTTAACTAGCTAGTAAGTAAGTGCAACCTACACGTTTGTTCTGTCTACCTGCGTGGTTGAATATAACTTTTCAAGGATTGTTGAAGGGCCACTAAGCATGTTCACTTACTGTGTAAGAAGACATATCTTAAACATTGAGAATATACCTAAAACGTCACTGGACAGGATAGCCCTCGCTCTGCAGCGAGGCAGGGACCACGGTTCTGCTGCAGGGTCTCACGCTGAAGATTCAGACCGCATTGAAACATTGTTGAAACTATGTACGGCGAGGTTCTACATCGCGTCTGGTCAGGCTCACAAATATTCCTTTCAGCGTGGCGCAGCCTGCGTTTACGGACCTCTGGGAATGGAACTGAGGAAGAACATACTGGAGCAATGGTGGAACTCGGTGGTGAGGTCCAGGGCACAAGTGTTCGGCATAAGCACTCTACACACCAGCAAGGAAGGACCGTTTAAAGTTGTTGACAGTCAAGCCATACAAGAAGTGCTGAACCAGAGAGAACTGAGCAAGGACCAACTTGTTCAGCAGCTAAATATAGTATTTCAGAGCCGTTACTCTGCCCGAACAAGTCTTCTCCAAGGTAACTAGGCGATAACCTACAGTGCCTGGTCATGCCACAATGACAGATAGATGTATTTTCATGCCATGGTTAATATTCTGTGTTCAACAGGCGCCTTGGAACAGTATGTGTCGTCATTGGAGCTGGTAAACAGAAGGCTTCCTTTTGGCCTAGCAGAGGCGGGACTGTGCCTGCAGCCCTCAGATGCACCTGGTTGGTGAGGCTTCATCCTCCTGCAGCTGATTGGCTGGGCTTGGCGACGTATCAAATCACCACCTCCTCTTACGCTGTTCACTGTCAGTACATCAGGTCGTTTCTTTAGCTGAACATGAATATGTTGCGTCCGTGTTTACCTGTATCTGTGCTCCGCTCTAGCCCGGCTGAGGTCACCCAGTCCTCGCTGGCTTGGTTCTGCAGTCCCCGCACCTCCTCCCAGTGGCTGGACTACTGGGCACGTCAGAGACTGCAGTGGTGGAGGAAGGTGGGCCACCCTGGGGGGTCTCATCCTAGCCTAGCTCTGCATATCAGGGGTTAGAGAACTTGACTGCAGATCAAGATGTTGCAGGTTCAAATCCGCAGTCGCGGGCTCAAATCCGCAGTCGCAGGTTGAAAAATTGCTTTGGGTAAAGGATACATAAATTATGAGAAACCCACCAGTCTGACAGTTCTCTTGGCGTTTAATGCGGCGTCCAGTACTGCACTGCAGTCAAAACTGGACATTATTCCAATGAAATAATCATATCAGTAATCTCATTATCCACCTATCCCCTCACTCCGTCCCGTCATTCAGTTTGCCCTCGGCCCGTCAGACTTCAGCAGCGGTGACGTAACCGAGGAAGAGCTGGGCGGAAGGGCGTCTCGTGGCGTCAAGATCGTGTACGGTTTTCCGTGGGGCCCTCAGCCCCTGGAGACGCTGCTGAGCCTGGGAGACACAGAGCTGCTGCAGACACACAGTGGCTCTCGCACGAAACTCCACGTGAGTTTCAGGCCTCATGGAACTAGTTCAATGGGTGGTCTACCAGTGCCCCAGTCGGTAAAGCTCAACTCCTTTTTCCTCTGTCTCTCACACAGTGTCGTGATGGAAGGAAGTCCGTGGTGCCTCATGTCCTCTCTGTGACTGGCCACATGGACCGGGGACTGCTGGCATACATGTACAACTCACTACAGCAGGTTGATAAAGTTGACAGCAAGCAGAAACTACTGCAGAGAAAGGTGAGCATGTCTCTTTAAATCATCGTTCATCATTTACTTATTCATTTATGTCCCCAAAGGGCAACTGGTTCTGCAGCTAGACCATCATACAGACAAACCCATCATACATTAAACACACAATTAAAATGCCACAACACAACAAAACAACCTACAACAACATCCCCACTACCTACTGCCCCTGCTGCACCCCATACCCAGATTCAACAGAGAAATGGCAGCGGGATTGAATTCATTCAAATGTGTTCATTCAGTGTCTTCATTGGAACCGAGGGTGTTAATACAGTATGTTCCTGCTCTCACGGGTATCCTTTATAGGTTTTGAAGCTGCATCCGGTGTTGGCTCCAGTGAAAGTGGCCTTAGACATGGGAAGGGGAGCCACAGTGGAACGAAGACAGGTGAGAAGCTGTTGAGCTGTTGAAGCTTAGGAAGTTGGGTCGAATTGATCTGAGGTAAACCCTGTTTACACCCACCGCCGTATCACTTTGTTGCAGGTGTGTGAAGGCTTGCTACAAGAGTTTCTGGAAGATGGAATCTCGGCATGGCCTGGGTACCTGGAGTCTATGCCAAGCTCCTTGGAGCAGCTGAACACCAAGTAAAACGCAATGTTGTTTATTCAGGATTCGGCGTTTCTGTAAATACAATTTGAATCGATTTCTGTTCCCTCGACATGGAAACGAAAAAGGGAACTAGTGTGGTTTATGACCCATTGTGAGTATGTGATATGTCTGCCTTTCCAGGTACGATGAGATGGGGGTGCTCTTCAGCGTGGTGATCGGTGAGAACACTCTGGAGAGCGGCCTTGTGCAGGTACGCAGCCGGGACACCACCGTCAAGGAGACCATGCACATCTCAGAGGTCAAGAACTTTGTGTCTAGATACATATCTGCAGCGGATAACATCTGAAGAAGACCTAAAACTGGAGGTCCAGGAGAAGTTGGCGCAGTGGAAAAGATTGTCGGTGCTTTGTAGACATACCTCAAACTATTTTGTGCAGTTTAATAAATTGGAAGTTGTTTCTCACTTTTCACACAGTATTTGTGGTTATTATCAAACAAAAATAATATATATGTATGACATGGATTTTTACTCAAACGAAAGTGTTTACGTTGCAATTAAATACACATCACAGGACACATCACATTGCAAGGATAAGCTCCTCCCTCGGCTTCTCAAAGTATTTCCGGAGCACTCAGTTCAGTAGTGTGCCGTTAGCAGGAAAATGTCATCAGACAAGCATAACGAATCTAAAATATCAACCATGGAAGACAATAAAGAAAATTCACCGGACGGACTTGGATTGGAAAGTATCCTTTCTCAAAAAATATATATGTGGTCAAGAAAGATATATTTGTGCGAAAGCTTGACTCATGGCAGAGAGACCTGCTAAGCTAAGCTAGCTAGCGCGGTAGGCTAGTTGTGTTCATGCCGGACGGCTAGTGGGGATGCATAGGGTTACGTGTCATTTGCTGTCATGAAAAGAGGATTATAGAGAATGCCTAACAAATAATTGTCAGTGATTAAATGGTAAAATACTGCTTATAGACGGTATACACCGCCTGTCATTGATTTCAACTCTAAGTAATAGCATACTAGCTTTGTAGGCTGTACTGTACATTATTGAGCCTCAAATTGAAATTCTACCAACGTCCCATGTGTGTCGTTTGCTGCTCCTTAACCACGGCTTGCAGTTCTGCTGGTCATCAAGGAATCCCAGCAGCAGCACGGCCTGAGACATGGAGATTACCAGAGATACAGGTGAAGGATGGGACACAATTGACCCATGTGATATTGACACATCACTTATGATAATCAACTAGCCACATGGTTTAACATAGAAAACCATTCTCTCCTATAAGCGTCTTCATCCATATGTTCGCTGTTCACAGGGGTTACTGCTCTCGCCGCATGCGTCGTCTGCGTAAGACGCTGGGCTTCAAGTTGGGCAACAGACACAAGTTCACTGGGAAGAAAATTACTCAGGAGATGATCTCTGACAACAGGTAACCTTGCCCCCTTCCACCAAGGAACGACAAGCTTAGCGCACGAGTGTCTAAAATGTCCAAAAGTCGGGATGGTGCCAGGCTACTCTACCATATGCCACTCAGTGTGTATCTCTCACAGGAAACACTGCGGTGCTGCTGTGTTGCATTCTGAAAGTCCAGGTCAACCAATCCAATCATGTTGGGTTAACTGGGTTAGGAAAGGAAATTCCATTGTAATTCAACTTAACAGCATTATTCCCGTCTTCAAGGTGCTTACTCTTACCCACCCCAATTGCTTGGAGAGTAAGGAAGATGGAAACTAAAAGTCTTAGTAAATGCCCCCCCCCCCCAGATACCTCCTTCTGGTCCTGATGGAGGCGGAGCGGGCGTGGAGCTACGCCATGCAGCTGAAGCAGGAGGCCAACACGGAGCCGCGCAAACGCTTCCACCTGCTGTCGCGCCTGCGCAAGGCGGCCAAGCACGGCGAGAGGCTGGAGAAGCTGTGCGACAGCCCCCGCGTGGACGCCAAGACCAAGCTGGAGGCTCAGGTACGGAGCCTACACCTCGGAGAGGAATGCTCAGTCAGAATATATATTTTCAGTTCACTGAATTTGTTTTCGGGGACAAATAAATGCCAAGTGTTTTGTGTAACCGTTAATGAGCATTGAAGAAACATTTCTATATATATATATATATATTTTTTTTTTTTTTTTTTTTGATGTGGACCAACAGTAACATTGAATGAAAGTGGATTATCCGTTGTGTTGTTTGCAGGCCTACACCTCTTACCTGACGGGCATGGTCCAGTTCGAGATGCAGGAATGGAAGGCTGCCATGGAAGCTTTCAACAAGTGCAAGTGAGTCACCGGAAACCCTCTCGACTTCGCCCCTCCTTTAGTGACACTTGTGTTCTGACGTACGTTGAGGGAAGCTCCGTGTCGCCCTAACTGGCCAACACCGTGTGTGACACAGGACCATCTATGAGAAGCTGGCCAGTGCCTTCACTGAGGAGCTGGCCGTGCTGTATCACCAGCGCGTGGAGGAGATCTCCCCAAACATCCGCTACTGCGCCTACAACATCGGTGAGTGCACACCGACACACACACGCACGCGCACACACACGCACCCTCCCCTATGCCTCCCCTAATAACCATCCCCTTCCATCTCCAGGCGACCAGAATGCCATCAACGACCTGATGCAGATGCGTCTGGCTGCGGGGGGAGGTGGAGGCATGATGGCTGAGAAGCTGGAGGTGTGCAAACATGGCTGCCGGTCTAAGCGTCACCCGCCGCTCGTTCCCGGCGCGGGGGGAGCCTTGCGTGTGCGTCCGAAGTTGAGTGTTTTTTTTTGTGTGTGTGTCCCGTGTCCCTCCAGGCCCTCATCACCCAGACGAGAGCCAAGCAGGCCGCGTCCATGAGCGAGGTGGAGTGGCGAGGACGCTCAGTGCCCGTCAAGATCGACAAGGCCCGCATCTTCCTCCTCGGCTTGGCGGACAACGAGGCGGCCATTGCCCAGGTGGGCGACCCTTAACAGGCACATACACACACACACACACAGACACGCACACAGAGATAATTATGTTGTACAGTATCTGAGCTCATCCAATCCCAGACACTTACACGTATGCACACAAGACGACACAGAGGACCCCTTAAAATGAAGTAAACAGATACTTTAGTGGGAAACTCTTTTTTACAATTGTGCTGCAAAAGTGACGCCTAGGCTTAGTGTGGACTTGACAACATTCAACTTGCACGACTGTGTCTGATGTTATAAATGCAGATGTAGATTCTCTTGCCTGCATTCAACCGATGTTCCACCTGCTCTCACCAGGTGGCGCCCTCTGTCACCACTCTAAACCTCAACCATGGCTCTCTGGCAGTTCTGCCTCCTTCTGTCCTGTTGCTCCGCCCCTAGGCTAGGTAGCCGAGCCCAGAGAGACACACCCAGCCGGTCCACTCACGGCTCTGGAATGCAGCACAAATGCTTTCTAGATGTTTCACCTCGCACAGGCTACACCCATCAGTGTCTGTGGAGCAATTAGTATCGCCGCTAGCCATGCTATCAGTTTTTTTAAGGACAGGTTCTTTGTATCGTCCCACTACCTGGTAACAGTTGGTGGTTTGGTTTGGTGAAACTGATCTCCCTCAGGAATCCCTGCTTGTATTACCGGAAACTTGAATAGAAAACTTTATTGTCCACACAGATGGAAATGTTTCTTTGGCAGTGGTGGCATGTCACAGATGCGTAAGAAGATGCAAATGTTCTCTCTCTGTGTCTCTCTCTACCTCTCAGCCTTTACTCCTCTCCACCCCCCCACCCCCACACACACACACACACACACATACACCCCTCTCTGGGTCTCTCTCTCTCTCGGTCTCTCTCTCGGCCCCCTCCCTTGCAGCAGGGAGGACCTAACAGGTTCTACCAGTCTCTCTAGGCGTTACTAGGGTGTTGGCCCACATTCGTCTGCCACCCTCTGACAGCGCCCCGCTGGGGGGGATGAGAGATTAGCTTCATAGCCCATCCATTACCAACTAGCCCGGCCCGGAATGTTCCTGGAGTTTTCGTCATGATGTTTTCACAACCCATAATTGGTTAAGTGTTTATTTTGACTCCTGGAAGGTGCATGACAAGTAGTCATGATGCAGCTATCTTTTTGAAGTATGTCATGAACGATAATCAATAGTAGTAAGTAGTAACTTCGGTCATACGAATAGTTTCGGTCACATTTTTTGGTGTGTTTTGACTGATGCCGTCCTGAAAGATGGAATCCATGCAGGTCTCTGGCACTTTTCATTAACAGTGCTAAGATCATAGGATAACCTCCATACCTACCAATTGGTGTGTGTGTGTGTGTGTGTCTGGGTATGTGTGAGCACACAAGCATGTGTGTGGACAGAACAAGAGGTCTGTTCATGGTCTCTTAAGCACAGTAACACTAGAGGCCTTCATTACCATACTGTAGGAATGAGTTTCGCCAACCTGTCTGACTGCATAGTTCTACCTCCTCGCCACCATCACATTCCTAAGCTGCATGTACCCCTTAGTCGCCAAGCCGTCTACAGTACTAGTTATTTAATGATAACCTAGGGAGTCAGGTGGCTGAGCCGTTAGGGAGTCTGGCTCGTAATCTGAAGGTTACCGGTTCGATTCCTGGCTGTGCCAAATGACGTTGTGTCCTTGGGCAAGGCACTTCACCCTACTTGCCTCGGGGGGAATGTCCCTGTACTTACTGTAAGTCACTCTGGATAAGAGCGTCTGCTAAATGTAAATATAAATGACATTTGTTGAATTTGTCAAATGACTTGTCTACACATTCTTTGCTTGAGTTGTGTAGACATTGTCAGCTGGTTGATTTGAATTTGTTTGCGCCATAATATTTGTACTGCTAAATGTGTCAGCGGTGTTTTGGAAAGCCCATTCATGTGTATATCGTCAGTTTAGCGGGCTAACATAATAACTTGTGTGGAGGTTGCCGAGCAGAAACGTCTCTGGTTGACTGGTCACAAAGAACCACAAGGCTTTCCCTCCCAAGAATTCTTCTGTGTCATCTTTCTGTGCCATTCCTGGGCCTGTCCTGGCTAAACGACATTATTTGTCTCCTTACAGAGCATGCTGAAGCAAAATGTCATTGTTTCGACACCAGAGTAGTTTGAGTCAGTATTTTCATCACAATAGATGTTTAATACCCAATCACACCTACTATAGATAAATATACTTGTGAGTCAGAGCAAGCATGACAGGTGTGGCCCCCCCCTTTTGTCTTAGGCACAATACAAAGTACACTACCTGCTAGTACATTGTACTATGATCCTTTTCAGCATCTTTTAGCACACAGGTTAGTGATGCGTCATGTTGTATTTCTCCTGTGCGGCTTTGTCCAGGCGGCCAATGAGGAGACCAAGGAGAGCCTGTATGAGACCCTGCTGGCCGAGTGCAGAGAGACCATCCACGCCGTGAGGGAGGAGCTTAAGGCTGAGGCGGTAAGCGGGGTGAAACACTGGCATCGTCATGGTTACAGACGGCCATCGTTGTAGTTTTCAAATTTTCGAAGCGTTTCAGAAATGTTTTTTTTCTCCTGTTCGTGCTGTCAAAATCAGGCTGACTGGTGTTTTTTGTTTCCGCCCTGCAGAAGCAGAGAGAGAGAGGCCCTGACGCCGACAGTGGGAAGGTGTCCAACCTGCAGTTCCTGCATAGGTAGGCTGTGTGTGTGTGTGTGTGTGTGTGGTGGAGGCGGAAGCCATGTGTCCACATGTCGTTGCGACGCAATCTGTACCTCACGCATTTTCCTTCCATCATGAAATGTGCGTGTGTGTTTGCGTGCAGCTACCTGACCTACATCAAGCTGTGGACGGTGGTGAAGAGGAACGAGAGCATGGCCCACGTGCTGCAGGCCCAGCTCAAGGAGCCCCAGACGGACGAGAACAAGAGGGGGCCCCGGCCCCAAGACCTCATCCGCCTCTACGACATCATCCTGCAGGTACACGCACACACACCTCACGCACCCCACCAAACACGCCTAGTCACTGCTGTGTGTTTGGTTAGGTAAAGCCTGTCTGGTTTACCGACAGGGAGCCTGTTTAATGGAGAATGCTGCTTTAGGACTTCAGTGTGTTATCAGAGGTCATATACTCTCAAGAGTCCTTGGGAATCATAGTCTCACTCGTGTGTGTGTGTGTGTGTGTCTCATAAGTAGTGTATATTGACGTCTGTGTGGTCCTGTCTTGTCCAGAGTCTGGCCGAGCTGGCCGCCCTGCAGGGTCTGGAGGAGGATCACACCTTCCAGAAGGAGGTGGCCCTCAAGATGCTGGTCTACAAGGCCTACAGGTCAGGGTTCTCACACACACACACACACACAGTGACATCCTGCAGCTCTTCGTCAGATGTCCTACCGTGTACAGCTCAACAGTGTGCCCTGTATTTGTCACCCACACACACTTTGCGACACGCACACACTAGACGTAAACAGACTCGGGCGTCAGTGCGACTCCTGTCCTGTAACCCCTCGTCCTCCCTCAGGTGTTTCTACATAGCCCAGTCCTACGTGCTGGTGAAGAAGTGGAGCGAGGCGCTGGTCCTATACGAGAGGGTGCTGAAGTACGCCCACGAGGTCCAGTCCAAGGCCAAGAGCCTCAACAACAGCCTCAAGGTACCAGAAGCCAAGACCAGTTTTACCCCTAAGAGGGTGATGCAATGGGAATCGCTTTTGCATACACTGGAGACCGACATGTGGACCAAGCATGCAGACCAGCAGGCTGACGTTCGAGGGACGAACAATGGATCGCTCCACAGAATGTACAAGCAGAAACTCTTGGACCTATTCCACAAATAACGCTTCTCTTTAAAAAAAAAATCTTTTTTTTTTTTTAAATCCTCCAGGATCTCCCAGATGTGCAGGAGCTGATTGCCGAGGTCAACGCTGAGAAATACTCCCTCCAGGCGGCGGCCATCTTAGGTGGGTGAAGCCAAAACATCCGACATCTTACTGAGCCATGAAGTGTTTACCGTGGGTCTGTGTACTGTCGTCTGTGTGACTGCTCTGCGTGGTTGCCGTTAAGGCGGCGGCCATCTTAGGTGGGTGAAGCCAAAACATCCGACATCTTACTGAGCCATGAAATGTTTACCGTGGGTCTGTGTACTGTCGTCTGTGTGACTGCTCTGCGTGGTTGCCGTTAAGACAAAACCTCGGTTTGTGTACACAGCAGCCTTCTGTGGTATAATCTTGTGTGTGTGTGTGTGTGCCGCTGACTGTGTGTGTTTGTGTTTTAGACACGGGCGATGCACCAGAGGCCCCCTCCCAGCAGCAGATAAAAGACAACACGGTAGGAGAAGAGCGCCACCACAGGAAGTCGTTAAACTACGATTCCAGAATCACACTCTCTAGTTACCATTAAATGATCTTCCCAGAAACACACCATTAAGTGATCTTCCCAGAAACACACCATTAAATGAACTTCCCCAGAAACACACCATGAAATGAACTTCCCTAGAAACACACCATTAAATGAACGTCCCAGAACCACCCTATCTGAAAAGTCACTGTTCCAGAACTTCGACACAGACTGTATTTATTAAGTGTACACGTAGACAAACACTAAAGTGTGAAATTGGGAAAAAAGTCATATCCTTGATCTGCATATATACTTTATTTCTAGTCATTTTCATTTCTCCATTCTCATCTTCCCATGATGGCGACATGGGAAGATGAGATGATGGGGTTGTGGGGGTTATTGTTGGAACTGGGCCCTTCCTGGTTCAGTACCATACCAGGAGACTGGAATGACTGAAATGAACCGGTACTACTCCCATGTGTACTGCAGACAGCACGTGACTGAAAGGGGAATGCTGCCTAGCAGACTGACTGATATGATGTAGATACATGCACACACTACATATGGGTCATACATAGTGCTCATCTAAGGAATATTTTCCTGACAGGATTCTGTCAGTCAGGGTATGCAGCTGCGTCCGTGACACCTAGCGTGTATGTTGTACACAAGCTAACTGGAATCCATTCAGAACAGATGTGTAGGAATGTAACCTACTGAATCTTGACAAAAAAATAGTGAAATAATGAAATGATAAACCTCAAAAGTATGTACTTGTGGCAGGCCCTGTTCTGGTGTTTATTTCCTTCTCTCTCTCTCTTCCATTCAGCCCCTGTCTGAGCGCCTGGAGACCTTCCGCTTGGACCCCGCCCTCGTCGGAAAGCAGCCCAATCTGGTTGAGTTTCCACCTGATTTCCAGCCAATCCCCTGTAAGCCCCTCTTCTTCGACCTGGCGCTAAACCACGTGGCCTTCCCGCCCCTCGACGACAAGGTGGAGCAGAAGGGCAAGGGCGGCCTGACCGGCTACATCAAGGGCATCTTCGGGTTCGGAAGCTAAATCGATCTCCAGGCTTCCATAGGGCCCTCATTGATTTTTTTTTAAAATCAGGCTGCATGGGGTTACTAGGATAGGGGCTCCCTCTCCATCTGAGCTGTGGAAACACTACTGAAACCCCAGGTTCTTGACATTTCCATGTCTGGAAACTCATACAGCCTACAGATGCACAAACAAGCATATATACACACACACCCAAGCCTCCTTTACAGAGGGGGAATAAAAGGATAATATAGTGGCCCTGGAATATTTTTTTTTAGTTTTTTATTACCTTAACTCTAAAAGCTCCTAATCTGGATGTGAGTATGGATGAGGAGGGAGGGAGCAAGTGTTTCCGGAATGCCACCTCAACACAGTCTGAACGGTGTCTGCAGGTTTTTAGGGATTGTCCTACCATCACAGGGGACACTAGACAACACCACTACCAAGCCATGTTTTTTCATCCCAGAGCGCAGAATCACAGTGGGACAAACGATATCAAGTGTCCTGAACTGCCTGAATGTTTGATTCTTTCTTTTGTTTTGAGTTTTTCTCCGGTCTAAAGCTCAAATCTAGCCAGTTTGTCTTGTTGTCCTGCATGCCAGTGAAGGCACCAGACCTATGTACTGATTGTAATGTTAATTACATTATTACATATTGGGTTAGATGGTAGTTCATTTGACGATTTTTTTATTTTATTTTTTTTACAACTTATACTTAAATATACATTTAGGGGCCCATAAAGTCAGGCCATTTTATGGCAATGAAAATGACAGTAATGGTGAGAGCAGTGAAGTCTTTCGTTGACCAATTGTTTTTATTTTCCCCCCACCAACCCTTTTATGATACACAGCGTTAATACAGCATACCAAAATCTGGTTACATCAAACTGATTTTTAGGTGGAGCAAAAGGCTGCCTACATGTACTGTCACTGAGCGGCCTGTACTGGACCGAAGCCAGTTAGTTTCATCTCACATCTGAATCTGCCATCTGACTCGAGATGTACAGGTTTACATCTGTTCAGCCTCTTGTCCTGTCTCTAGAAACCAACGTTTTTAAGTTTTGTTTTTCATGTGACTAATTATTGTCCTTAATAGTCCTTTTTAGTCTTATTAATTAATTTGTTAATTATTTTTTCCTTCACATTGTGATATATTAAACAGGGTTTGGGTTTAGATGTGTGTTGGAATAGTTCCACACATTAAAAACCCAAAGAAGCCCAAGAGAATGATTTCTGTAAACGTGAGAAACAATGAAATATATATATATACCGAAAGAATGAAAAAGGATTATAAAATGACGTGATGATTTGGTTTCCAGGCTTCTAATTAAACGAGACACATTCGCGCCAAACATGACTGGTGTCCTTTTATTCGGCTATCACAATTTGTCGTCGTTTTCCTGTCGCCACAGAAATTGTGCAGCCTTACGTGTGACGTGAATATGGATGGCATTGTTGTGGCCTTGTGAACTCTTGTGATGTCATGCAACCCTGAAAGGCATCTTCTAATTAGATACTGTAGTTCTGAAGCCAGCCCTGTTTCTGCCCATGACCACAGATGCAAAGACAAAGGTTTGTGATCTCTGGGTGCTGTCTTTCTCGAGTGTGTGGGTGTGTGAGGAGTGTATGGGATGCCTTTGTTGGGTGTGTGAGTACAATATGAATCTTGTTTGTTGTTTCCACTCCCAGATGGGTGTGGGAATGCTACATGCTAGCGCTGCACCTCCTAGCCAATAAGACGAGGGATACCTGTTGTGTAAATCCCAGCATTCCTAGCTGAAGTATTTAGTTGGTGTCTGTAGTGAAGCTCTGTGGTTACTGGCTCTTACAGGACACATTCCACCTTACTCCAGACACCTGTCGAATACCACTGAGATCGTCTGTTTTCATAATCAGTTAATCTTTGTGTGGATGGAAGGGCAGGGTGAAATGGTCACGAATCAGATTTGTTCATCCTAAAATATAACCTATTTGATCAATTTAGCTGATGTTTTTTATTAAAGCAAGATGCAATCCAGGGAGGATTTGAACCTGCGACCTTTTGACCAACCTATACCCTCCATCAACCAACGTTTCTTCCTCAAACGAGACAACCATGGCGTCAAGTTCTAACCTGCAGATGTCCGTGTATTAGGCCAACCCTCCCACTCAACGTTTCCGATGTTTTTGTTTATGCTTTTCCTTCCTGTTACAAAGAAATGTGTTGCCATAGGAACATTAAGCCAAATAAGGTTTTCCAGTCCAGTTGGCATCCGCCTGCTGGGCCCTCCCCTCCAGTTGGTACGACCCACCCTCACCTAGAGTATGTGTGCCTTCAGGGCCCTGGAGATGTGCTGTGTCACCTGACTGTGTGAGGCCAAGAGATACTTTAGTATCCCTGCTTGAAACTGATAATCGGTCCCATCCTGTAGGACTAATATGTACAAAAATTCCCAGGGAGGGAGAATTAGGAGGATCACCATTTGGGATTAGGTAGGATTAGGCGTTTGTTCGTGGACTGGTTTTCCAGGTAGACACAATGTAGTTCCAGGTCAATTCAATTCATGGGACAAAAGGCTATGTTTTACATAGAAAATATGC
Organism: Osmerus eperlanus; assembly: GCF_963692335.1. NCBI lineage: Eukaryota > Metazoa > Chordata > Actinopteri > Osmeriformes > Osmeridae > Osmerus > Osmerus eperlanus. The sequence goes on from NC_085039.1 coordinate 9,408,181, forward strand.
CAACAATACCATAATTAGCATTTAAAGGCATCGTTGGCACAACCTTACAGAAGACGCTGAGGATTTATTTGATGAGGATTGCAGTACTCTGTACTCACTGGAAATGTACAAAGTCAGGGCTCTTTTTGGAAGTGCACTTTTAAATGTGAGCATATCAAATGTGTGAGCTCTCAACCTACACTCTGTCGCAATGAAAGCCGCCCTGCCGCATTCTTCTGCATCTCCCATCGTTGCTATGCTTAGAGACGCCCTAATCCTGCGTGAGGACAATGTTTCCGTTTTGGCATTCGCTTCTAATGTCATGTTGTCATCCATGTATGTATGAATGAATCTTTGTGGGTTTGACACTTGTGATCAACTCTCACTTCAGCTATGACTGTGTGCTTGGTAGGCCCACACGTCACCTTTAAGGGTTAGGGTTCACATCCCCCCCATGATTGTGAAAAAAAGGTTTGGATGTTTTATTGGGTTTTTATTCCTCAGGGTATAATTATTATTTCAGATTAAATTAAATTGTGTTATTTGCTTTCATCCTTCTTCCAATAACATATTGTTTTTTTTGCCAGTTTAACTGTATATTATATGAGGTATGTTTTAAGAATAAAATATTTAATTTGATATTTAAATAGAAAACCATATGTACTTTTCTAGGTGAAGGTTTGACATCTGATATGAATCCCCATTCACGGTTTTCTACAGCGTTTTAGATTAGTCAGGATATTCTTTCACTGTTTACAGTATTTTCTCCATATCCACATGCACAATATCCCACAAACACAATGTCTCCAAACATCTTTAAGGATTGCATGTCCATAGTCATTTCAGATACCTGTAGCACCCTCTGAGTGACAGATGTGATGAGGAAGAAGGTCTGGACTGCAGGAGGAGGGGAGGGAGGGAGGGAGGGAGGGAGGGAGGGAGGGAGGGAGGGAGGGGGGAGGAGGAGGAGGAGGAGTGTGTGGAACAGGTCTGCCCGGTCCAGCTGAACCAGGTTGAAGCCTGGGTGGAGACACACCTGTTACTTTGGGAGTGGCCCAGGGGACAGCTCCACTTTTTACACTGCGCTGACAAGCACAGCACACACAGAAAAGAGAAGCAAGGGAGCTTGTGTGTGTGTCTCCCTGACAGAGCGTGACTGGAAGCCTGAGGGAGAGGTAGAAAACTGTATCAGAGTTTTGTGGAAAGACTCCACGCAAGACCGACCCTGAGGATGTTTAAGAAAAAGGACAGCGACACACTGAAGGTGTCCGGCAAGATCAGCAAGTGAGTCTTCAGGGACCTGGAGTCTTATCACAGTCCTGTCTCGCTCTTCACTCCTGTTTCTCTCTCTCCTTCTCTTCCTGAACTCGGAACTGTGCCGTATTCCCTGTGAGGACTGTTGTTCTCTTTCTTTCAACTCAAAATCGCAAACCTCTGGGTTGGAGGCATTTGTGGTTAATGTGTATTCAGGCAAATCGATTAGTGTTTAGCCCTAAAGGTTACCGGATGCCTACCAAGGCTTTCACTGTGTGTCCTGAGCTCAAATTTGCTTTGTAAACATGGGTGAGCCTGGAACAGCATTTCTGAGGTCTGAGGCTCTCAAGAAATGTTTGTGTGTAAGCATAAATGTGGCTGTTTTAGGATTGTCAAGCCAACAATAATTATTTGAAAGGTGACAGTAACTTGAGATTTGAAGGTGATAATTTTATCCATCTATTGGTTCATTTGACTATCTGTGTGTGTATGGTTGTTTGACTGTCACCGCAACATTCTTGGGAACCATAGTGGTGCACCAAGATTGTTAAACAACCAGAATACAGATAACATAAAAAGTTTTCGCTTATCTTCTTTATCTAGCAATGCAGTTGAACCACGAAGAGAGATCGCTCAATTGAGAAATCTGTCGCCACCTCTGTCTATTTTTTTTTTAAATCTCCTGAGCGTACTGGCGTGGAACAAACACTATTTGGCACCAATATGTGTTTGTATTGGGGTAAGGGAGAGTGACTTTTATGAATGTGACAGCAGTGGATGAAACCTTTGTCTGGGCAAACGCGAAAGGCTATGGATTCCGATCGTTTAGTTTTACCTCAGGGTAAGACACGTCCTAACCTCTCACCTTCTACTAGTTAAAGAGAGTTTTAACAAGAGGGGGTTGGAGAGAGAACGAACAGATGTGAGGGTGGTGACCGATGTACAGCGTGACAATCGGGTCAGGGTAGGGCAGAAGGTGACTGAGACACATCCAGCTGGTTTCTCTGGGACGGCCTGCTCTCCTCCCATTGAGCCGTTGGGGCGTTAAATGGACTCGCCTGCGATGGCTTGACGATTCTCGTGTCTCACGCGATCAAAACATTTTGTACCATGATTGTACAGTGAAAGACGTCACGGACGATGGCGATTAAAGGAACGGTTGACAGTGTGAGTCACAGTTGTGCCACCATGTCAGATGCCAGCCATAGGGGCGTGGGTGACACCACGGCTCAACAGACCACAACAGCTGCCGCCTCATGCTACCGGCTCATCCGTATGCCGATCACATCCCTTCTTTGTCTCATCGTTTTTTAATTTGTTGTTCGTGACTTCACGCCATTGATATTAAATGGTTGTTGACTGTTTTAAATCCATTTTTTCAATAACCGCTCAGAGGTTTTTGTTAGTTTTACGTTAGATGGACAACATTTCAAATCCCATGCTCCTATATGCTGATAGGCCAGTCCACCTCTACAGATACAGATACAGAACCCTCTAATGGGGGTACTCTTCTGGCACTCGTCAGTACTTAACAGCCAATCTTGGTTGATAAGTAGGTTAGATACTCCTCCATCATCTCTGTCGTCACTGTACTGACACACCTGTTCTGTCCCCTCCCCCTTCCACTGTGTCAAGAATGTGTGGATTTGCTCCATGGTGTGTGTGTGTGTGTGTTGTGATCCTACCTTCTCCTGCAGAGTTGGACGTAGTAGGGAGGCCCTTGTCACGGTCCCATCTCAGACACACACTCTCCTGCCCAGTCCCACAGAGACAAGGACAGGCAGGAGGAAAAGGGACACAGGGGACAAGAAAGCATTCTACCTCATTCCCTTGTCACTCCCCTGGTGGATTTACAACCAAGCCCAAGGAACTCTCCAGATTTTTGGCATCCAATTTAATTAATCTATTCCTTGTCTAGTGCGTGGGCTGGAATGTGGGTGGTCTGGCCTTCAAAGTCTTTGCTAACTTTCCTTGTTGTGCGTAGAATGCAAGACAAGGGTATTTGAAATGAAGTGTTTGTGAAGCTATGTGAAGAAGCTTGTGAATATATGCGGGATACCTAACGATAGTGAAAGTGTGAGGAGAGAGTCTTTACGTGACTCTCACAATGTGTTGAAATAGGTCACTGAGTATCAGCTATGTGACAGTGGTCTATTGTTCATACGTGCTCCAGTGTGTTCTGGACATCAAGAACAGGAACACATTGGTGCTTTGTCAAACATAAATAAAGTTACATTTTACATATACATTTATGCATTTAGCAGACGCTTTTATCCAAAGCGACTTCCAAGAGAGAGTTTTACAAAAGTGCATGGGTACCTGATCATAACAACGAGATAGTCCCAAACATTGCGGGTAGCCAAACATGAAGCATACATTGTGAAAACCAAATAAGTCCCAATGGGAAAAACAATAAGAGCATGTAGTTAGACAAGTTACAATTAAACAGCAATAACCTCAAAAGTCAAGAGTGTGCAAGTTAGATGTTCATACACTTGTTTTTAAATGTGATAGAAGAACAAATATTTAAAACAGCCCATTGACCGTTTACACAGACACCGTGCATGAGGAAATATTCAGATCTAAAATACCTTGTTCTTCAGTAACTCAGTAGACTCTGAAACCCTACCAACCAGCAAGTCACAAAGAGGACAGTCAGTCAGTGGTTGAGGAATGACAGGCATTTTGGAAAGGGTGGGGTGAAGGAAGTGACCAACCCTAACGCCATTCTAGAATCCTCTAGAATGTTCTAGTTTTGGTGTAGTTGTTTTATTTGGTTTTGGTCCTCTAGGTAACAAAGTCATCTACAATTAAATTGTCAGGCTAGTGTGGTCATAACTTTGTTTGTCTTACAGGTATCCATCCTGAAAGTTTACTACTTTGACCAAGACCCTTTACTACTTTGACCAAGTCCTCAAAATCAGTGAAAGACAAACTTTTGTGACAGGCACCCTGTATTTTGTTTCCCCAAGGGTCTGTGTTCCTTGCTGAATGTCTGCATACAATTTTAACCGTGAACTTTAACCTCTGTTTAGGACACAAGCCAACAACTTGGCCTTGCTGGTGGCGCGGATGCAGAAGAATGCCGACCTGGTGGAAAAAGATGTACTCAAGGCCGAGGAGCTTCTTGCTATAGTGAGAAAAAAGAACACACGTACACACACACACACACACACACACACACACACACACACACACACACACAACCTTTTCCCATCTTACCTGTCTCCCTTCAAACCACCAGGACGCAGAGAATGAGAAGAAGGAGCTCGACTTTCAGCACCAGAAGGAGGTCTCAATCAAACTGGGAGAGGCGGAGGCCCTGCTGCAAAGCCTCTTCCTCGACGTGGACAAGGCCAAGAAATACAAACACCCACAAGGCAGCGAGATCGAGAGCGAGTGAGTGATGCGTCACAGTGACGGAATGCTGCCATCTAAACTTCCACCTGCGACTCTTTGAGTTCCTCAACCACTTTGAAACGGAAGCGTGAATGAACGTTCCGAATGAACTGTGTTCCGGAGCTTTGAGCTAGTTTCCCTCATTGGCTTCATTCGCGCAATGCTTTATTGCATAAACAACAACAAAAGAACACAACATGTTATGTTAACAAAGCACATGTTCCTGGTGTTGCAGTGTGAGCCACCTCCATGAACGGTGGCTGAAGGACTGTACCTTCTACCGGGACGTGTACGAGCCCGTCAATGACGTAGAGCTGATGCCTAGGATCGACTGGGCTCCGGTTCTCAACCAGAAACAGGTGAGACCAGAAGCCATGCTTCCCTGAGCCCTCTGTGTTGTCACTACACCAAACATGGGACACATCAAACGTTTGACCTCGACACGCCCAATAGTGCTATCTCTCAACTCACTTGACTGGTACACTTCTGTTCGCTGACGTCAAGTGCTGTAGCTCTTCCTTATCGTTGCAAAAAACACAAACCCGTCCTCTTCACCTGAACGCCTCCCATCGCCGGGAACCTCTGTGGTCCGTCCCGCGCTAACGGCGTCCGTGTGTTTGTTTGTCAGAGGGAGGTGAACTCGGAGGAGTACGGGCCCACCATGACAGACTTGAAGAAGCAGATCGCCTCTCACAACATCCTCCACAGGGAGATCGAGGCATACAGCTCCCAGCTGAGCGCCAACTCCACCAGCACCAAGGTAACCTGTCAGCCTTAAGAGAAATGGATCATTTACTTGTGTCAAATTCATGGTGGTGCCACTGCTGGTGAAGGTAGCCTTTCATTAAAAATCTGTAGCACTGGTTAAGTTATTTAGAATATTCACAAACCGTTTCTGTTTCCAGTGGTACTGGTCTTTTCATGTGAAATAAATCATGTATATCAAAGGCTAAATGTTTCTCTTTTCAGGAGGAGTTTGTTGCCATTAAGAAACAATACAAAAACCTTTTGGTAGGTTCTGATACAGCTTAAAGTAATTTTACTTTCCTTTTTAAACAGTATCGTTTTCAAAGCTGTTGACTGAGGTACAACCCTAACCTTTTGTTTTGAACTACTGCTTGCAGGACAACTCAAAATGGCGCAGCCACTACCTGAACAGCCTGTACGACTACATGCAGGGCTGCACCAGGGAACTGGCCTACCTGGAGGAAGAACAGAACAAGATCATGAAACAGGACTGGAGCGACCGAATGATTGACCCCCCGGACGTACGCAGGCAGTATGAGGTGAGGGGTCAGGGGTCATTGCAAGTGTAAAGTTGACGGGTCGGTCTAAAAGAAATATCAGGTAAAAAAGGGCAGAGATATTACTTGACAAACTCCTCTAAACACTTGTGGTGCTGCTGTACAGGGTAGACAACATGTACATACTCTAACTGACAGATCATTCGATTGGTACCTTTAGCTTATATATTTTTAATTAATTTCAATCAGAACTTCAAGAACAACAGCCTTCTGGCCCATGAGACTGAAGTGAACAGACTCCAGGATGACGGAGATCGCCTCGTTGAACTGAAGCACCCTGCCAGCGCCACCATTCAGGTATTGAACTCAATAAACCTTTTTTGGAAGGCCTCAAACCGACCTTCCATTCCATCACCTAAGTCCTCCTTAGAGTGTGTCCTCCATGGAGAACGTTGATGTGACTCCGATGGGTTGATATCCCTCTCCAGGCTCAGCGGGACGATTTGAGGAACGAGTGGCAGAAGTTCCTCAACCTGTGCATCTGCCAGGAGACTCACCTGGACAACGTGGAGGATTTCAAAAAGGTAAACAAGACGTCTGTCGCCTTCCCCGACCTTGATATCACTGACGGGGTGTTGTCATGGGATAGATGTCCTCTAACGCTTGGTTCCTCCTGTCCTCCTGCAGTATCAGCTGGACACCGAGACCCTCTCCGAATCCCTGACCAAACTCAACGCCACCCTGGACCCCAAGACAGTCAGCAAAAATAGCAACTCTCAGATCCTGCTACAACTCGAGGTAATTCGATGGGGAATCGTAAAGCCTGTGGATTTGTAAAGCACCACCACAGAAATCCTTCCCTGGGAATTAGTTAAGAGAAGGTTTGGTTGTAAATCGAAGCCTTTGTTAACCTTTTTTTTTTGGTCCTCTTGTCTTCTGTCCCTCAGGCAGAGGAGAGGTCAGTCCAGCGTGCCGAGCTGCTGCTGGCCGACCTGAGGAAGAGAAGCACCACCATCGCCCCCCTCAAGCTGCGCCGGGCTGCCCCCAGCAAGACCGTCACTGTAGAGTCCCTATGTGACTGGAACACGGACAAGGTGGACCATTATGACCTTTCACCTTTGACCTGAATTCCTACAACAGGTTTACTTGAAGCAGCCACGTCAGAGTTTATTGACCTGTATAGATGATTTTTAGATAATTTTCTATGTTTTCTGTGAAAACATAGCAGTGTAGAGACATTCTGTTATCAGAATAGCAGAATGTCAGGTGACCTCTGCTGTAGCCGTACTCTACACAATGGTGTTTCTGCATCTCTGTCATATGCATTCTGTTTGGTTACTTGATTGATATTCTGTGTTTTGACCCTTGTGTTCTCCTAGGCCGAAACTGCTCGTGGGGACAGGTTCACCCTGAAAAGCAATTCAGACAAGAACTGGGAAGTGGCGACCACCAGCGGGGCAACTAAAAACCTTCCAGGAGTTTGCTTCCTGATCCCACCACCTGACACAGACGCCATCAACCAAGTAGACCTGTGAGGGAATCCAAGATTTGAAGAACAGCTGCAGGATGTCACTCGCATCACTATGTGTGGGTCTACCGGTGTCATATTGCTTACAGTTGTGTGTGTGTGTGTGTGTGTACTCAGGCTTGGTGGCGAACTAGCGGACATTAAGAAAAAGAGAGCTGCTCTGCAGGCTTCACTGAAGAACCAAAACACAGAGTTATCCAGGCCCCAGCAAGCAGGTGAATATCCATCACTCATCGACACTACAAACCAACTGTTTCTCTTTCCTTTGACAACTTACGTTAATCTCCAGGCTTTACTGTATCTAAGGTTCACTCGACCACTGATACCAATATGTATTTCCATATCACATAGTCCCATGTTCCACGACTGCGTCGTACCACACTGCCTGACATTGTCATCCACCCCCTTGCAGTCCAAGTATCCTCTGCCCCCCCGAACCCCAAGGCTGTGGCCCTGGACAGCAAGCTGGACAAGCTGGATGGAGATCTGGCCCAGGCGGAGCAGGACATCCTCAGCCGCCTCAGGGCCCCGCTGGACCGCAACGACCCAGCTGCGGACATGGCCAACAGGCTGAAGGAACAGAAGGTGAGTGGGGGACATGGAAAGAGACAGAGATAAAGAGAGAGAGAGAGAGAGAGAGAGAGAGAGAGAGAGAGAGAGAGACCGAGACCGAGACCGAGACAGAGACAGAGACAGACAGAGAGAGAGAGAGAGAGAGAGAGAGAGAGAGAGAGAGAGAGAGAGAGAGAGAGAGAGAGAGAGAGAGAGAGAGAGAGAGAGAGAGAGAGAGAGAGAGAGAGAGAGAGAGAGACAGAGACAGAGACAGAGAGAGAGAGAGAAACTCAGACATCGCTACTTCAAATGCTTCCCCGATGATCTAGAACAGAACAAGTATTTAACGCATCAGAATTTGGACGTGTCACCTACTGAGCGAACCACCTCACCTGTCTTTTAGAAATCATCTGCTGCCCTGAAGGCTCTGGAGCAGCAGAAGATGGCCGCCCAGGCTGAGATGGAGCCTCTGCTCTCCAAGGAGTCAGCGGGATCCACCTCCTCCGCCCTGCCACTCAAACTGAACGCCGCCAAGAACAAGCAGGATGGCATCGCTGCTCTCAATGACCTCTACACCAAGAAGTAAGCACTTGTTGCCTCCACGCATAGCAAAAGATTACACGCACACACGGTCACAAGTGCAAGTATTTCTTTGGTTGGGTCCAGTAGTTGGAATGTCAACTAACATTAGCACAGCTCCGAGGATGATTCGAGCCTTCTCTTTACTCTAGGGCAAATGCATCTCTAAACTTAATGGGTCAGATCAAGAAAGTGGACGGCGTTGTGTCCGACTTGGAGAAGAACTTGAGTGCAGATGGTGCCATCCCTGACGCCCCTGACGCCATCCAGGCCCGCACCCTGGAGGTCCAGGTCAGCAACACCAAATCGCTCGACACAATTCTGTGTGTCAAAAATGGATGAAAAAATAACCACGACCACCTCAATGCGATTCGACTGAAGAGAGATGACACAGTTTCTTTACTCGAATCCAAGCCAGACTTCCCTAATATATTTACATTTAGTCATTTAGCAGACGCTCTTATCCAGAGCGACTTACAGTAAGTACAGGGACATTCCCCCAGAGGCAAGTAGGGTGAAGTGCCTTGCCCAAGGACACAACGTAATTTTGCACGGCCAGGAATTGACTGATTAATAGCCCGATTCCATAACCACTCAGCCATCTGACTCCCCATATACCCACTGTGCCCCCTTTAGAGTCTACGTAAGAAGGCGGCAGGTTCTCAGGATGAGATGAAGAAGCTGGGACAGGACCTGGAGGCCACAGAGCAGCTGTGTAGTTCCCTCCAGCAGGGCTACCAAGAGTACTGCCCGGACATCCGCCAACAGGGAGCCCAGGTGAAACAGCTGCAGAACCGCTACGCTAACGTCAACAACCAGCTAAAGGAGAGGTGAGACGGCTGACATCGCACGCGTAACATCCTATTCACATTCATGTCAAACAGGCATGATTTCGTTTTTCGCAAAAATGACATGAGAGTATGTCCTCGCGATTTTGTTATTCATGTATTCTCTGTTGCATTTTCTTAGAGAGAACCTCTTGCAAGAGGCTGCGACTAAGAATCAGGAATTCCAGAGCGCAAACAAATCCCTGAGTTCCTTCCTGAACAGTCTGCCCAACAACAAGATCAGTCCGAGTGATGACCTATCACAGATCAACTCCAAGCAGAGCTCAGAGGAGGTGTGTTCAGTGAGGCTACATTTTTAAGTGGTTTATTATGTCGGGATTGTTTGAAATCACTAACCTGTTCCTTTATTGCAGAGGGTGATGGAAGACCTGACGAGGAAGGGAGATGATGTACACAGGGTGGTTGATCTGTCCCAGGACTTGCAGGATGTGCTTAATGTAAGCATTGTAGTTCGTACTGTGTTTGTACTGTAGAGTGCGAAGGATGCTGCTGTTCATTTATCACAATGTATATCTTAGTCATTTATTTCAGATATACATGTATGTTAATAATAAGACTATTTTGCAGGAATATGAGGTTAATGCTAGTAAATACAACAGCACTCTCGCTGATAAGAGCACGAAAAACGCAGAGAAGCTTCCCTCCCCTACCCTTGCGGAAACTGTGCAGAAACAGGTAACACAACGAAGCTAGGACTGAATCACTGGATTAACAAAAGTGAAATATCAGTAAAACGTCGAGATCTGAGGGGTTTGACTGTTCCTATTTCTATCTTACAGGAAAAAGCTTTAGTCAATTGCTACGCTGAAACAGCTGCTGAACGCAAACAACGCCTCAACCAAATGGCCCTCGCTAAGAACATGATTGTTCAGGTAAATTAAACTCCACACTTTTACTTTAAATCCCATAAATTATGAATGAATCAAAAGTTATAAGACTCGTCCTACATTATACTCATTCATTTTTTGCAGAATGAAGAGACGGTCCAACAGGTAGCCCAGCAACAGGTGCATCTTGAAAGGCAACAAAAAAGCGTGGAGGAAATAGATACCCTGAACAAAGAGCTGGCTGAGGAACTGGATAGGTGCACTCATGCTGAGAACGACCTGAAAACCTTCAAGAGCAGAATGGTCTCTTTGAAGAGTCGTAGAGGGGTGGAGCGGATTGAGGAGAAGGAAGTTCTGCAATACTACCGTGACCCTAAATTAGAGGCCGAACTACTGGACATGCAGAACGAAATACACAAAGAGGCTCTGAAGCGCAGCAGTATTCAGGGCGAGGTTGAAGTGGTCAACAATAAAATCCTCACCCAAGGGGATTCCCTCAAAAATGCAGTGCCCAGATTGGTGACGAGAGAGGTGACCGAATTTGAGAGAGATCCTCAGTTGGATGTAGAGGCGGCCAAGTTGAAAGATGAAATATCCAAGATGAAGGATGAAGATAATGTGGTGCGTGAGGAAACCATTCAGATGAAGACAGAAGTCACTGTTCTTCAGGCAAAGAGGCCAACCATCAAGGAAAGAATTGTGAGAAAAGAGGTTGTGAAAGTGGAAAAGGATCCAGAGATGGTCAAAGCAGTGCAAACATTTTCTGTGGAAATCTCAGAAGAGGACAAAAAGATCAAGACGATCAACAACGAGATCTTCCAGACACGAAGCCAGATCAATGCACTGGAGAGAATCATTCCCACCATAGAGCCTAAGGTTGTGACCCGGGAGATAAAGAAGATTGAGCAAGACCCCGAGCTCATCAAGGAATCAAAGAAAGTACGTACGGAAATCGAGGAGGAAAAGGTTCAGAACAGCAGTCTCGCCAACGAGCTGAAATCACTCCAAAGTCGATACGCAGAGGTGCAGAATTTGAAACCCAAAGTGGAGGTCAAAGAAATCGTCAACGAGATCTACAGGATCGACCCGACCACAGAGGCCGAAATAACCCGCCTGAAGAAGGAACTGCAGGACGCCAGCAAACTGCGTTCCAAATTGGAGAAGGAGATCACTGTCGTCACAACTGATCGGAACACCCTACGTTCCCAGAAGCCCAAGGTCGAACTGAAGGAGGTCCTCCAGGAAGTGGTGAAAGAGGAGAGAAGCCCTGAGAACATCCGAGAGATCCAGAGGCTCAACGACCAGTTGAACACTCTGCACCACACTTACAACACTGTTTTGGATGAGCTGAGCCTTGCCAGAAAGGAAAGGGACCAGTGGAAGGCAGAGAAGTCAAAGGTGGAGACAAAGCTTGTGGCCAGAGAGGTCATCAAGTACGAGGACGACCCACTTTTGGAGAAAGAAGCTGACCGCCTCAGAAAGGAGGTTCGCGAAGAGACCCAACTGCGTCGCACCACAGAGGAGATGGTGTTCGACCTGCAGAACAAGTACCTTCTACTGGAGAGACAGAAGCCTGAGGAGAAAGTTGTAGTCCAGGAAGTGATGCGCCTACAGAAAGACCCCCGACAGAGGGTAGAGCATGACAAGCTTGGGACGACCCTGGACGAGGCGGTGAAATCTCGGCGGAAGGTAGAACTCGAAGTGCAGCAACTGAAAACCTTGCTGGAGGAGAAAGAGAGGCTCTTGAGAGAGAGCGACGAACGTCAGAAGAAGATTCAAGTGGAGTCGGAGCTGAAAGCGACCAAAGTGCGCATCAACGAGCTGGAGAACGCCCCGCCCCCTGTCGAGGAGAGCATCGTCATAGAGGAGGTCTTAAAGGTGGAGAGAGACCCCAAGCTGGAGAGAATGACCAACGGTCTTCGCTCGGACATGGATAAGGAAACCAACGACATCCTCCGTTATCAGAGGGACATCCGGAACCTCAACGTCAGGCTCGAACTTCTCCAGAGAGAGAAGGCCGGCGAGAGGACGGTGTATAAAGAGGTGGTCCGGGTCGAGAAGGACCAGGCTGTGGAGGCCGAGAGAGACCGTCTGAGAGATCAGGTCAACCAGGAGAAGTACGCCAGGCAAGATCTGGAAGAGCAAATCCGACGTCTCTCCGACAAACTAAACATCCTGCAGAGCACCAAGTCGAGTAGTTCACGAGAGGAGACCACTCTCGTTCTGCAGAGGGATGCCTTGCAGAGGGAGAAGGACGACATCAGCCGGGAGCTGAAGAAACTGGAGTCCGAGAGGCAGGACGTCAGCGTTTCGTTCCAGCAGCAAACCAAAATGATGAGCGAGAGAAGCCAGGTGAACAGGCAGAAAAGCCTCAAGATGGAGTCCGACATGCACCGTCTGGAGAGAGAAATCCTAGATGAAAAAGACCAGATCCACTCGAGAAACATCACCATCAAAGAGCTTCAGACTGTCCTGGATAAGGAGGACAAAGCTGACACTCGGACAAGGGAGACAAACGTTTCAACGAAAATCACCATCTTAGATCCTGAGACAGGCAAGGATATGTCACCTTACGATGCTTACCTGCAGGGGCTGATTGACCGGACCCAGTACATCCACCTGCAAGAACTAGAATGTGATTGGGAAGAAATTACTTCCAAGGGACGTGATGGGGAAACCTCTGTGCTGCAGGACCGCAAGAGCGGCAAACAGTACTCCATCAAAAATGCCCTGAGGGACGGAAAGCTAACCCAAAGTGATCTGCAAAAATACAAAGATGGGAAAATGCCTATTTCAGAGTTTGCCCTGCTTGTGGCAGGTGAGAAAGAAAAACAGCCCCAATTCAACTCCATCACCCCAAAGGCCACATCCGCTCTGAACTCTGCTTCGCCCAAAAAGCCCTCCGCCGCCCAGGAAATCTATCCTATTGCTGGAATCATGGATACAAACACCAGCACCTGTTACACAATACGCAGTGCTGCGATGCGCCGGCTGATCGACTCCACCACTGCCCAGCGCCTGCTAGAAGCGCAGGCTGCCACAGGTGGCATCATTGATATCACCAACAATGAAAGATTCTCTGTCCACAAGGCTTCAGAAAGGGGCCTCATTGAGAGCAGTCAACTACAAAGGCTTCTCAATGCCCAGAAGGCCTTCACTGGAATAGAAGACCCAATAACCAGGGAGTGTTTGTCAGTGGGAGAGGCTGTCCAGAAAGGCTGGATGCCCAAGGAGACCGCCATGCGTTACATGGAGGCCCAACACCTGACCGGAGGGCTGGTGGTGCCCAACACTGGACGAGTGGATATAGTGGAAGCAATCGGAGCCAAAATGATCGACAGCTCCATGATGAGAGAGCTACAGGCTGACACCAACTACGCCAAAGAGATTGTGGATCCGCTCACACACGAGAAGATCAGCTATAAGCAAGCCATGGCTCGTTGTAAGACAGACCCCCAGTCAGGCCTTTCTATGCTACCAGCTTCTTCCAAAGAGTCTGGCTACCCTTCCTATACTCCTCATCGATACTCTTATGGCAATTAGTAGATCTGTTTACAGCGTTTGGAGGGTACTCTTGTCTTTTGGGTGATTAATGTGAAGCTGTATTCTAAATGTATAAACGTTGTAATGATTATGATTGACTGTAAGTGTGACGATGTACATTTCTGTCTCAGGAAAATGTCTGCCAAATAGAGCAAAGCTCACTGTACACCGAGATGATTCGCTGCTGAGTTGCTTTTGTTTACTAAACTTGTATGAGGTGGGCAGATATATTTTTGAACTAATTTAAAAAAAACTTAGACAGAATGATCACGTAGGTTACTTCTCTTATCCTTGATATTGTGGATATTGGGCCATGGTGCAATGCTATTAACCTTATTAACCTAATTTGTTTGTCTGTATCTAAATATACTCTAGGGCTTTCCCACTATGTTCACTTTAAACTCAAGCCTTGTTTGACACTATCAATAATATATATTAAAGGTTAAATACAATCACATTGTGTGTGGGTTTTCCATGTATAATGTGGTACATAATAATACTAGGGAAAAACCACATATACATCTTAGACTAAAATGCCACATGACAAGGAAAATTGTTATTCCTGAGAACGTGAAATTCATATCACTTATCACTCCTCTATGATCTATGACAGTAAAGCGATCCTTCATGACCCACTTTGTGTTCCAGTTCCAACATTCAGTAAATCCACTGTGAATGGTTCAGGAGGAAGAGAGTGTGGTTCCTGAACTGATATCGAATGACAAACACTGTTATGGTCCTGCCGTTCATCTGAACAATGTGCTTGTATTTTGAGGTCTTTATAAAACACACTGATATTCAAAATCAACAGGCATATTGTTTATTATGCATGATAGGAGATCAACATAATTACATTAACTTGTCATGCCTCTTAACATCACCACTCAATATGTTCACTCCATAGCTCTTTGACGGATGTTATTAAAAACATCACCATGTAACAGTCATTTTGTAAATGTTATCGTATAATACAAGGATAACACTTGATGTCAGAAAAGAAACTATCCATCCATCAGTTTTAAGTAACAGAGAGAGCCAAGTCATTAGATGGTGAAGCCACCAAGATGTAGTCTGTTTTCATCTCCGTGGATGAGGCTCAGATCAGGGTGGAGCATTTGTGTGAGCATTAGATTCATTGTCCCTTCTTTCTGTGAAGTAGGTCCTCTGTACGTCGATGGCCCTCTGTAGAAGGGCAAGGTTCACCCCGTCAACACAGTTCAGAACACGGGCTCGGACCATAACGACACCATCTGTTGTGTTGATCGAGAAAGATAATAAGCTAAATATGTTGAATAAACATTCACAGTCATACATGTTTTCCAAAGTTGTGTCCATTGATAGATTTAGTAACAGTAAGGGCTTATCTTTACCCTCTGCATTTTCTATCTCTCCGAGAACTATGTACTGAGCTCCAATTATGGAGTCGAAGGGCTCCACAAATGTAGTTTGGACAACAAGATGGTGCTGTTTTGAGCCATGCTGAGCCGATAGCGTTGCCTTTGATTCTTCTGGTTGGTAACATACCAACCTGGAAAATAAAAACGATGTAGTGAATGATGACAGGGCGCAATCAAATGAAACAGCCTGCCATGGACGCACTCAGAAGATCTCATCTCACCTGCCAAATGTTCGTACTGAGTCTCCCTCTTTCACTACACCAGACTGGATCTCCCAAGGAAAACGAAAGATTGCAGCAGCAGGCAGCATCTCTCGCCCGAGGACGGTCAAAAGTGGCAAGCGAGTGCTGGATTATTTTTGTTCCTTTACTTTACAGGAACTTAAATGATGGCGGCAGTAGAGTCAATACTATATCATGTGATTATTGAACCCGCCCTCTTGGCCAGCAAGGAAGTGGGTACAGTTTTGTCATCATAAATACAGCCAGGCCTAAGCTAGCGTTAGTTGCGACGTTTTAGGATACACTTATGTACGCGTAGATCATTGACTGCATGATACGTTCACCTTCGGCAGTGTTAGCCTAAACAAGTCAGCCATGAATCCAGACATACGTAAAGAACGGGAAAATGCAACTTTTAACGTCGAGATACTCACGTCTATCCTGGACGGCAGTCCTGAAAAGACCCGAAGGAGGAGAGAAATTGGTGAGTTTTCAGGCACCTTGCTCCTGCTAATCAGTGTACAGTAGGCTAGAGAGCTAGCTCTAATAACAATGAGCAAGTGCGTACTGTTATGAAACTTTCAGTTACTGAATATCAGCGATGCAGTTAGTTAGAGCTATAGCTACCCAGCTATATGTTGCGTTGTTAACATTGTAGTCAACATTGTAGTCTGTAAACACATGCTTGGCTAGATGGTTTGTTAGCTACGCTACAACAAACCATAACGTTCTGTAGACTTTATCTAGCCCACTTTAACCAAAAGCTAACGGTAACTAGCAAAGTAACACATCAGTGTCACACACGTGGAATGAAAGCAACGCAGCTTTCCTGGAAGTCCTATGCAGTGAAATAAGCTTAGCTTAGTGATTTCTTTGGTCATATTGTTTCTGATTTCTGGAAATGTTTAGCAATAGTAAACAGAAAGTTGGACCACTTTCTGTAGCTATTAAGCGCTTACGGTACTAGCACATGTTTCTGTATGTGTTATTAATGACTTATTAGATGTAGTTAATATTAGGATGTACTTATCTAGCAATGAAATTCTCCAAAAATGTATCTAGTCTCTTGCCAAGCAATAATTGCAACAGACTAAGTCAGCATAGACCTCAATTGTTTTCAGATGTAACCTAATGCCTACCAGACCTACAGCAGACTATGGGCTTTTTTGCATACTTCTGTTACAGAGACACTGGTGATAAACGACCCAGACTTTCAGCATGAAGACCTGAACTTCCTGTCCAGGAGCGAGCGATATGACGCGGCAGTGAAGAAGAGCGCTCAAATGATCCTGAAGCTACGGGAGTATGGCATCTCCGACCCGGAGGAAATCTACTGCTACAAGAGGTGAGACGAGGCAGAACGGGGCTGGATTGACAGCCAATAACGAGGGGGAGTCATCATTTGTAGCCATTGATGAACAACACCTGTCACATTATCATCCACTTTTATTGATTTGTTCATGGATCTCATTCAAAGGTTCTGGTTTCAAAATGACATGGTGTGGTGGGATCCTTAAGATGCTGTGGTACTTTCAACTGTCAAACACTTGTCAAAACATTTCACCTGGTTTACAATTTAGCTCTCCCAATATCCCATGTCAATGTCCACCATGGATAACAAGTCAAACATTGCCTTGTCATATTACAAGGAATTCAGGATGTCCTTGATGTTACTTATCACACAGTTTATCTATTTTCAACCAATGGAAATGCAGTATAATAGCTAGTACAATAACCTGCAGCAGTGCAGTGACCTGCAGTTAGTGAGATTGTTGAGGCCTATGGGGCGTACTCTTGACACTGCCATGCAGCTGTTGAGTCACGGAGGGCACTGCAGGACGCTGCCTTCTCTCCAAGTGGAGCAAAGGGGAAAACGGAAGGTAAACCGGGCCAAAGGGCGACCTAGGCTGCATCTCATTTAGCAATTAGCATCCCCACCGAAATGAATACAGAACGTGTCCATAGGTAAACTGACTCTTCCTCCAGGCTCCAGTTTGTACCTACAGCCAGGTGTCTGCCCTGGTCAGTTTTGTCATTCCTGTCTGTACCCCCCCCCCCCCCCCCCCCTCTCCCCTCAGCGTGGCACGGAGCCACTACCAGGAGGCCCTGGGGCTGCACTTTGTCATGTTCTTGCCCACCCTGTATTCCCAGTGTGACCCACAGCAGCTCCAGAAGTGGGTCCCCTTGGCCGAGTCATTCAAGGTCCTGGGCACCTACGCCCAGACAGAGATGGGCCACGGTCAGTCAGTCAGCCCCTCCCAGGGAACCCCTCTACTGAACGACTGTCTTACTTTACACCGCACCCCTCGCCTAGGTTTATAGAACCACAGCCATTGATATGTTTGATATAATACTTGGGTGTAGGTGGCGTTGGAAGGAACTCCTTTGAGTGGATGTTTTCATACATGATTGTGTTTAGTCCACGAGCACGAGGTGGTCAGTGTGTGTCTCTTAGAGGTGTTTGACGGATCACAGTGGTTGGAATTCCCTTGTAGGGAAAACCGCAAACCTCTTTGTATTCGATGAGTCGTCGTTTGACTTTTGAACGGAACATCTAGTGTCTGCAAGGTGGCTTGATAGACACATCATTCTGTTTATGGAGTCACACAAACGGCCCGCGCTGCTATCTAAGAATGAATAGAAAGCCAAAACAAGCTCCTCCTCTGAAAGAAAAGAGTTCTCAAGGAGACGGGCTCAGTCACGTCTCAAAGAGCCTCCTTGTCTAGTCTGTTTTCATCCCTTCCCGTGCTTTCTCACGCTTCTCCTCTTTTCTCTCTGGAAGTTTCTAATGTCCAGGAGCTTTGTCGTCCAATCACCTCTTGATTCTCCCTCCCTGTTACTCCGTATGTCTCCATATCTTCCGTAGACTCCCTCTTTTACAAATGATTAACCTAACTTCTGCAGAGGGGTCATCTGTTCTGTGAACACTGACACTGGTAGGTTTTTATTTATCTTCATAGTTTAAAATGACATCCGACTGTCACCAAGGTCGCTTAGCCGGCCTAAAACTGATAAACATGTCTCTCGCCTTTTTGTTGTTGACACAGCGTTGAAATCATTTCCTATTGCAACCTGTCTCGTGGGATAGAATATAATGTTTGTGCTATTTTGTTGAGGTTTTGTAACAGTGCGTAATACTGTTGGTTTTATTATCAGACAATATGGCTCTCTTGGGAATGGTCAGGGGTCAGCTTTTAGATGGTGCTTGATGTAGCTGACCACTGTGGTCAGTATTTGTAGAGTGGGTCTGGTTCAGCACAGTCCATATAGCAGCTTGTTACCCTCACCAAAAATGCCTAAACCTGTCCCATATTAATATCCACGTGGCTTTTAGTACTTAAGTCATTGCCCTAATTAGCAATGACTTCAAGCAATGAAACGTTTAACTTGTAAAGCCTGGAATCTGAAGATGTTGGAACATTGAGTCATCTGCTTGTTTGAGAATACAAATGAAATAATAATCTTTTCTTGATTCAAGGTTCCAAAAAGAGTTTTCGAAATCAGCACCTAGCCTAATTAATTTGCATGACTATCTCACCTGTGTTTTTGTATGTTTCTCTTGTCTCTCCTTGCCGCATGTTTACTCGCCCCTTCATCTGTCACTCTCAATGCCCCCCCCCTCCTCTACTAACACCCCCCCCCCCCCCTTCTTTAACACTTCTCCCAAATGTCAAACACGTTCTGTGATACTCGATGGGGTGGGGCCTGAACCTCGAACCCTGGCTCTACCTTCTCTGTGCATGGCCTCTCCAAACTCCCTCATTCCCTCCATTCCTCCTCCCTGCCGCTGCCCCAGCTGCGTGCACCGCGGGCGCCCCGAGCCCCTGGACCTCCACCTGGGAATGTTCCTGCCCACGCTGCTCAACCAGGCCACGCCCGAGCAGATGGATGCCCTCTTCATGCCTGCCTGGAACCTGGAGATCATCGGCACCTACGCGCAGACGGAGATCGGGCACGGTATGAAGAACGTGCCAACCCCCCCCCCCCCCTCCCGGCCTCGATCCCGAACCTTTGTTTGTGGCTTTCACACCCCCGCCCCCCTCCCCTCGCTCAACGAGCACGTTTGCGTGGGTCTTCTGTGGAGCAGTATGATTCGCCCGAGACTTTATGGCGTTGCACCTTAAAACCTCCATTGGGGGAACATCAGCACGCACCTCCATCTGTTGTCAGGTGTCGTGTAATGGCTGACCAATGGAGTGTTGGGCTAGGAAACCAGCCATGCCTTTTAAAGACCCCTACTGGAACCCAAATCTTGCTGTGTCTTTTGAAAGTGGGTTCGATTCCGTTCAGGGTTAAATTAGGGTTAAGCTTGAACTCATTTGACTAAAAGAGTTCAAATATCTTGCAAACGCTTTGCGAGTGTGGCTGTAGAGCTTTGCATTCCTGTCAAACTGGAACTCGCCTCTCCTCCTGGCTCTCACGCCATGTGGCCGCCAGCCATGGTGAACGTGCATGCTCGCCCGCACAGCCCTCAGAGGCCTCCTGCCCCTAAAGGCAGCACGAGCCCCTTCCGCACGTCCCCCTATTGTCCTCTCCCCCCGGGGAGAAGTTCTAAAACGGTCCTGGCGGCCATTTTGACCCACAAAAACCTCTTTGCTGCGTGGGCCCCGCACATTCCATGCATAACAACGAGAGTTTGTGTCGTGGTTTTCGATAGGCTTGGTTGTTGTTATTTGGAGATCTGTCAAACACCTTCAAGAGCTCACGCTCCATGTTCTGCCACAGTGTTATACTTTCTTCGTGGCTGTTTAGTCCTACTATGTAGTGTAGTCCCGATCCATCCAATAGCCAGTACTTTTCCCAGTGCTGCAAAATATAATGCCTTGAACCTCTATGGTACCTCAGTGATAATATGCATAACTTGTGTTTTTTTTCTGTGTGTGTTTGGCTGTTCCATCGTGTGTCTCCTGTCGCCTAGGCACCCACCTCCGCGGGCTGGAGACCACGGCGACCTACGACCCCGCCACCCAGGAGTTTGTCATGAACAGCCCCACTGTCACCTCCATCAAGTGGTGGCCCGGCGGACGTAAGCGCGCGTGCACGTGCCGATCTTCCGTCACCTGGAATGCCACAGACGTCGTGCTTTCATTTTTGGAAATGTGAACCGTGAATACAACGGCGTAGGGTGTTACTGACACACAATATCTATGGGGTTCCTCTTTTTATGTTCTCTCTCTCTCTCTCCCCCTCTCCCTCCCCACCTCTCCTTCTCTCTCAACACCTTTCTCAGTGGGTAAGACATCCAACCACGCCATAGTGCTGGCCCAGCTTCACACCCAGGGCAAGAGCCACGGCCTGCATGCGTTCATCGTGGCCATCCGCAGCATGGGCACCCACATGCCCCTGCCAGGTACACCCTCTCAGCCTGCGTCTGTGAGTGGGCGTGGATGAACGTCTCTGGCCCCGTCTGTATGTGACTCTGGGTATACTGTTCTCTCTCTCTCCGTCTCTCGCGCTCGCTCTCTCTACCTCTCTCTCGCTACCTCTCTCTCTCTCTCTCTCTACCTCTCTCTACATCTCTCTCTCTCTACCTCTTTCTCTACCTCTCTCTCTCTCTACCTCTCTCTCTCTTGTCTCTCCCAGGTGTTGTGGTCGGCGACATCGGACCCAAGTTCGGCTTCGACGAGGTCGACAACGGCTACCTGAAGCTGGAGAACGTGCGGATCCCTCGGGAGAACATGCTGATGAAATTTGCCAAGGTGGGGCCACCGTGTTCCCGATCAACCGATTCGCCGGGACACTGGGGGGGGAATCCAGCACGAGTTCTCGTATTCTTGCGATGCTGCGTGTGTGTGTGCGCGCGCCATATTTTGTGTGCGGTTTGAGTTGCGTTGCTCCGCCCAGACTGGCTGAGTGTGTGTGTGTGTGTCCCCTTCCCCGCCACCAGGTGGAGCCAGACGGTACGTACGTGAAGCCCCCCAGCTCCAAGCTGACGTACGGCACCATGGTCTTCATCCGCTCCATGATCGTGGGCGAGTCGTCCCGCGCCCTCTCCAAGGCCTGCACCATCGCCGTGCGCTACAGCGTGGTCCGACACCAGTCGGAGATCCGCGCGGGGTAAGCGACGCGGGGGGGGGGGGGGGGGGCAGCACGCGCACTTTCATTCATGCACACTGGCCACAGAGGGATGCATTCATGAGGAAATGTATGCACGCACACAGACAATAGGTACACACACGCATACACCAGCCTCTGTTCGCCATCACAAAAGCCCCAGGCATCAAAAAGGCTTTTTTATGTTTTATCTGTGTGCATCCATCCTCCCTCACCCCATCTCCCCCTCCCCTCCTCCCCCCAGGGAACCAGAGCCCCAGATCCTGGACTACCAGACCCAGCAGCACAAGCTGTTGCCTCTGCTGGCCACGGCCTACGCCTTCCACTTCGTGGGCCAGTACATGAACCAGACGTACCACCGCATCACCGGGGACATCAGCCACGGGGACTTCAGTGAGCTGCCCGAGGTAACCCCTCACCGTCCGGCCTCCCCTCCTGTAACCGAGGCTGTCCAGGCGCCAGGAACACCTGTACTAACGGGTTCAGAACCCCTGCCCTCCTGTAACCGAGGCTTTCCAGGTGCCAGGAACACCTGTACTAACGGGTTCAGAACCCCTGCCCTCCTGTAACCGAGGCTGTCCAGGCGCCATGAACACCTGTACTAACGGGTTCAGAACCCCTGCCCTCCTGTAACCGAGGCTGTCCAGGCGCCAGGAACACCTGTACTAACGGGTTCAGAACCCCTGCCCTCCTGTAACCCAGGCTGTCCAGGTGCCAGGTACACCTGTACTAACGGGTTCAGAACCCCTCCCCTCCTGTAACCGAGGCTGTCCAGGTGCCAGGAGCACCTGTACTAACGGGGTTCAGAACCGAATGACTTCATACAGCTACTTTCCTCAAAGTCTATATGCTGTGATAGTGTAATGTAGTGACCTAACCCTCCCCTCCCCCCCAGCTCCACGCCCTCTCCGCGGGCCTCAAGGCCTTCACCACGTGGACGGCCAACGCGGGCATCGAGGTGTGCCGCATGTCGTGTGGCGGCCACGGCTACTCGCGCAGCAGCGGCCTGCCGGACATCTACGTCACCTTCACCCCCACTTGCACCTACGAGGGGGAGAACACAGTCATGATGCTGCAGACCGCCAGGTACACGCGCCGGGTTCTATCTCACACACGCATCTCTCTCCATCTCTCTCTCTCTCTCTCTCTCTCTCTCTCTCTCTCACTCTCACACACACACACACACACATTGACGCCCGCGAATGACACATTCCTACGTCAGTGAACCACGATCCCTTCGATGTAATTGGACACCCAATACTTGCTCAGTGTCTAATGCTGAAAAAACCATATTGTGTCAAATTGGACTGCTTGTCAGCAGTTGTCATTTTCGCTGGAATGCAGAGTCAAAAGTACCTGTTATGAATGACTAAGAGTGAAACCCACAGCGGCAAGGGAACCAAAAGGGACAAGGGAACCAAAAAAACCACACTTAACACGACTATCCTGTCAGTGTTCATGTCCCAGTGATTATAGGCCTGCAAACATGTGCATCTGACTGTTCTTGCAAGTACAGCCATTTGGATACATGGAGTGTGTCTTTTATACTGTGTGTGTGTGTGTGAGCGTGTGTTTACACTGTGTTTGTGTGTACACACAGGTACTTGATGAAGTGCTACCGGCAGGCGCGGGGGGGCCAACAGCTGAGCGGCATCGTGTCCTACCTCAACGAATCAGAGCGCAGGGTGCAGCCCCAGTCCGTGTCAGCCCGCCCCACCGTGGTCAACATCAACGACCTGGCCAGCCTGGTGGAGGTGTACAAGCTGCGGGCCGCCAAGTAAGATGGAGGGGAGAGAGAGAGAGAGGAGAGAGAGAGGAGAGAGAGAGAGGAGAGAGAGAGGAGAGAGAGGAGAGAGAGAGGAGAGAGAGAGGAGAGAGAGAGGAGAGAGAGAGGGGAGAGAGAGAGGGGAGCAGGTTGTAAGGGTTGAGGGGAAGTGAAGAGGAAACAATGGAGAGATTAGGAAGTGAGGGGGTTGAAGATCGAATGAGAGGTAACTCAGTATGTTATGCTGTACTCACTGGTGTGTGTGTGTAGGTTGGTGGAGCTGGCAGCTAAGAGTATCCAGCAGGAGCTGCAGCAGAGGAGGAGTCAGGAGGACGCCTGGAACCGCAGCTCCATAGACCTGGTCAGAGCCTCAGACGTAAGTCCACCTCCAGGAACTTTCTCTCTCTCTCTCCCCCCTACCCCCCTTCTCTCACTCGGTCTCCCCTCCTTATCTCTCCCCCCCCCCCCCCTCCTGTCTAACTCTCTTTCTCCTCTGTCTCTCTCTCTCCTCCCCTCCTGTCTAACTCTCTTTCTCCTCTGTCTCTCTCTCTCCTCCCCTCCTGTCTAATTCTCTTTCTCCTCTCTCTCTCTCTCTCCCCCCTCCCCCCCTTCTCTCACTCGGTCTCCCCTCCTTATCTCTCCCCCCCTCCTCTCTAACTCTCTTTCTCCTCTGTCTCTCTCGCTCCTCCCCTCTCCCAGGCCCACTGTCACTATGTAGTGGTGAAGCTGTTTGCAGCCAAGCTGGGGGAGATCGGGGACACCGGCGTGCACTCGGTCCTCAGCAGCCTGGCTCTGCTGTACGCCCTGCACGGCATCACCCTGCACTCCGGGGACTTCCTGCAGGTAACCGTGGCAACCCCTCATCCCCCCCTGCACACATGCCTCTCTGCTGAGGTGACATTTCTCCCCCCCCCCCCCCCCCTCCAGGCGGACCTGCTGAGCGTGCCCCAGGTGAACCAGGCGAACCAGCGTGTGAAGGAGCTGCTGGCCCAGCTGAGGCCCAACGCCGTGGCGCTGGTGGACGCCTACGACTACCGCGACCAGATGCTCAACTCGGTCCTGGGACGCTACGACGGCCAGGTCTACGAGAACATGTTCGAGTGGGCCCGCAGGTCGCCGCTCAACCGCACCGAGGTGAGGACACCACGGGGTCAGGGTGGGGTCAGCCAGGGATACAAGGGGGGTAGCAACGAAGAATTCCTGTTTCGGTTGAAGGGAGTGGAATTTAGGGAAGCTCTAGTTGTCAGTGTCAGAGACGGCAACAGTAAACCCAGGTGATGGAAGGCCAGTCTTGAACAGGAGAAACCAAATCAGAATTAACCTGAGGAATGTATGCTAACAAGTTTTTTTTTTTTTTTTTTTGTCTTTCACGTCTTCCCTTAGGTTCATGATTCGTACCACAAATACCTGAAGCCCCTGCAGTCTAAGTTGTGAGCTGACCTCTCAACCCTGACCCCCTGACCCCCGGCTATGACCTGAGGAGTGGGAAGTAGTCTAACAGTCAACTAACTCAACAATGGAAATCAAAATACTCTCGGTAATCAGTTATTCTTCTGGATGAAATCCTTTCTAATTCTACTTTTTCAAGTGGATCTTTGCCACACTGTCCTGCAGGTGCATTGAGAACACGAGTCGACAGGAAGGTGTGTGAAAAAGCATAAGGGTTTCTCCATTCTTAATCTTAACCAATAATCAATCCTTGTCATCTAATCACGCTGTTTGAAATCATGAATATTACTGTATAAATCTCTCAGATGCTGAGAATTTGTAGAATCCGTTAGAACTCTGGGTAAGAGTGAATCATTAAAGAAGTGACCGTATTGGATCCCAATTTTAAGGATTGGCTGCTAAGAGTTCCCTTGTATTAACACTATGATAGAAGCATAGTGAACAGTAATGAATGTAATTAAGATACATTTTGTATGTATGTGTCAGAGAGAGTGAATGAGAGTGTGAGAAGTTGGTAAAAAAAGAAAATGTTTCAGAGAGAACTTCTTCTGGTGGTGTTACCGGTACTGTCCATGCAATATGCACAACAGTGACATTGGTTGTGGTAAATAAAGAGGCCTTTTTGTTCTTCTACTCGTACAACCACTAATGTATGCCTGAGGATTGCCCTGCAATGTGGGGTTTGAATGGCATTCAGGAATAGGCTACATACATTAAGATGGCCCGATGATGTTTTAAGAGGATTCAGAATAAGTAGGAATCTGTCCAAAAAAGAGTTGTATTTTATAACTTTTCATTGACTCTGATAATTGACACTTTTTTTCCCAGTTACAACATCTTGGTTACCTGGGTGAAGTTCAACACAATCAGTGATCGTTTCGGTGTAAATCTTATGTGCCTGAGGAACTTGCCTTGAACTTGAACTTGGAATACAGACATTAACATAATGTTCTCTCACAGTTCCTTTACTTTACTTTCCATCCTTGTTGACATAACCCTTCTATGGATCATATGAACTGATGTTTTACAGATATAGTATGATTTATATGGCTGAACCATTTTTTGTTTCTTTGTACTCATTTGACCTCATATAATGTATACAATTCCTTATGAAGTGATTTTGTCAATTGATGATTTGTAATTGCTTGGAAGTCATTGCTGTAAGATGATCTTGTAGTTAATAAAATATGAAATATGATTATGCTTATGATGTTGGTTTATCATTATGTTTGGAGTGTATTATGATGTAACCACTAGATGGCCTAATTAAGTCAAAGACAGACTTGCAGGGTCAAATTTATTGCCTAATTTTACAGTAACCTATCCGGATTTTTTTTGTTGAAAGCTATTTACCAAACATACACGATTTTGCACTAATATTGATTACGAATCAACTTGAGGAAACTGCAAGCTTTGACAAGCTTTATGACTCGTGTCAAAATACGACTTTATGATTAATGAGGTACGCATTTTAAATGAAACATGTCTTGATGGGTTTGTACGGTCCTCACGTTAGGTCTATGGATGCCCACTGTCAATCCAGGTTATTTAGATTTCAATTTGTATTCATTTTCTCCAAAGATGTTTGTGGGAAGCATGTTACCTCTATTATTCTACTCTTATTTGCGACCAACAATTTTTTTGCGACCAACAACGGATAAACAGTTGTTCATTATTCATAAAGGTTTACTAATAATTGCCTATGACTAAAACAGCTTTAGCTGTATGACCATTAACTCCGCCCTCCTCCACTGTGAAGCTGGCTGCAGTCAAGAATATCAGGAAAGAAGGGAAGTCAAGTAGCTAACACGTTGCGGCTACATTATAGTTATTTATGAAACATAATTTTTAACTTGGCGGGAATAACTGATGACTGATTCATAAACGGTTACTTTAAAGGTGAGTGTTTCTTTACAAATGTACCTTTTTATTCAAGTTTACAAGCGAAAGTGACTTAAACACAATGTGGTATAGTCAAGAAGAAAGGCGTTTACAGTCTTGGACAGGGAAACAACAAAAAGGCATTGCACATGGAAAATAAATACATTCGTGGATAACCTAATGTAAATGGTTGGTACAGACGTCAATTCATATTTAGCAAGTTGTATGGATGGTGCCTGACAATTATATATCCGTTGTTATGTCCAGGACAATTATAATTTTCTTTATTTTCCGAACCACCTTCCAACTTCTGTTAAACTTCCTCAATTGCTTCAAAGAATGTGGGAAGGTTTGAATGTTGACACAACGGTTACTGACATTTGATTAGGAAATGACAATGTAACTTTCGTTGGCAGTTTGTCTATTAATCATGGACATAAGCTACATGAAAAGTTAAAAGCTTCCGGAAAATTCAACCGATGGTCAAACCCATGGTTTTAAATGATGCAGGATGATAAATGTAGTTCATTGTTTCACAGTTGCAACATATTTCGGAATGCTTTTCCCATTGTTGCCACATGTACCACATGCAAAACAATTAATTTAATGCATTTTACTGTAGGCTGTTAAAAAGCCTTATGATGCTCCAATTGTCTAAGTTTCCAGATTTCACACATTGTCATTGATGAAACCCTTTGTCAGATAACACCATGTTTACAAGGCTGAGAAAGAGGTGAACTCAGTAGATTTATGACCAATATGAAAAGGACGCCATAGTAAGAGATGTCTTCTGTAGTGTAATTGAGTTGAACTCAGTGTAGTATAGTAGGCAGTTGTGTACTCTGGGAAACACTGACCCATACAGCACCTGCCTGTAGCTGCTAGCTGAAAAGTCAGTTACACCACAAGTGCACCTGTTACCAAGCCAATAGAAAAACATAGAGAATTTTGAACTATTCAAATACAGCATAGGTAACTCACTGTTAGAAGACATTGAAAGAGAACTGACTTTGGATAAATAGGTATTTAGAATTCCCGTCACAGGTTGATTTGGTTCAAGAGTCCACTCTTGGACAGTTTGTATGTAGACATGCTGCTGGTTTCCCCTCCTGGGGGCCTCGCTTGGTTTCAGTTGTCCTCAGCTGTTGTGCTGCAACATGTCCGCCTGTTAGCAGGGCCTTGTGGATCTCATAGCAACCATGCCTTGATCCCAGGAGTAGCTCAGGAGTAGCTCATTCTTTCCTGCATCGTCATGCCAACTCACGTTTCCCCCTGAAGCATTAGCTTCTAGGTTTGACAACCAAATACGCGATACAGAAAACCTCAAAATGCCCTAATTGAGTGCACAGAGTCAATTTATGTTAATGGTTCAATACATCTTTATCATTGAACTCTAATTGCGGTTCTCTTCAAAAGCGGGTGGCTAAAAGCTTGATCCCATCTCCAGTTCCCCGGTGTTGTCTTTGAGGAAAGGCTTTTGAGTGTGAAATGTCACTGAATGTTCTGCCTGCATGTACTGTAACGTGTGTCTGGAGTCCCCTGCTGTGCCTTTTTAAGATCACTCACTGCATTGAGTGAGCCAATGACTTTATCTCAATACCAGTCTTGAAAAGCCTGGCTGGCTGGCTGCCTGCCTGTGCTTCTGTACTCTGTGGGCATAGCTGCTCTGATTATAAGCTGAAGAACGAAAAAAAAAAAAAGCCTGGCATCTTGGCAGTGTAGACCCACCATCTTGGAAGTAGTTTGACAAGCACCGCTACAGCACTGAGGGTGTGTGCATGCATCAAATATGTATGAGGGTTTTCTCAGACGTTTTGGGTCATGGTGGGTGTAGGAGGAGTGGTATTTGTGGTGAGCTTCCCGCCATGCAGGTTTCGACATGCAAACTCTGGAAAGCGGGGAATCCAGGTTTTTCGGCTGTGGAATGCTAGGGAGTGTGTGTGTCAGATGGATTTCAAGACCAGGATATATTTTTTTTAAAGAGATCTACTCGTTAGAAAGACATCGCGAAAGTACAGGATCAAACAGCAACACATGTATTCAGATGACCACTGGAGATGGGGAAAGGCTACTCTTTTAATCACAAGCAGACACTAGGTGTTGCGCAATGATGTCATCACGATCACAACAGAGTTGCGGCTAGGATTCAAGATGGCAGGGGTAGCTTCTGTTGCCACAGACAGGCCTTGCTGCGGTCTCTCTCACGCCCTACTCTTCATGACTCGCAGGGCCTTTATTGTGTCCGCTCCTGGGATAAACAGATGACTATCTCTGCTCACGCGTGCGCACAAACCCCTGCACTGCTGGATAGAAAGGCCAGTTACCTACATTACATTTACATTTAGCAGACGCTCTTATCCAGAGCGACTTACAGTAAGTACAGGGACATTCTCCCCGAAGCAAGTAGGGTGAAGTGCCTTGCCCAAGGACACAACGTCATTTGACACGGCCGGGAATTGAACCAGCGACCTTCTGATTACAAGCCCGACTCCCTCACCGCTCAGCCACCTGACTCCCTACCTAGGGTACGTGGGATGTGAAACTAGACGCCCTCGAAAGATCTCGACGTTGACAAAAAAGGCTCGCGGTTCTCTGTTCATCCAGGTTTACTCTCGCCTCTCTTTCAGGACAAGACGGTTCACTTTCGCAGAATGGCGGGGTGAGAAGGCATTCTGACGGACAGTTCCTGTTTTGGAAACGCTCGAGGGTAGTTGTGACGGCTCGTCAGGCGACACCCAGCCCTGGTGTCGAATCGCTCAGTAAGTGGGAACCCCTCAGCCTTTTACTCGGCACAGAATGTGACAAAAAATGGTGTTGAGTTTCAGCAAATCATTTGAGACCCCCCCACCCCACCCCTCAAAATGATCTCATATCCTCTGTCATTTCCTTCAGTAGTGTGCGTTGAATTATCCTTTGCACAATATTCAGTTGGGGTTAGGGGTCAGTTCGTTGGTTGAAGCCATAATGATTTGGTACTGTGGTACTATGGTACTTGGCATATTTCAGCGCATGTCTTTGTGAACATGACAACCAGGTGACCTCTTCAGTCACTGTCCACCTAAAAGTCGTAGTGGTGCCTGGAGGTTCTTCAAACCCTTCCTGAAGGAACCTTCAGATTACCCTGAGCATGCTTTGCTGGAGCAAACCCAGTCCACAACACAGATTAGGAGAAACCTGACGCCACCCTACACTCCCCCCCCCCCCCCCCCCCCCCCTCGGGGGCTGTGGGGGTCCGAGCCAGAGGTGGCTGTCTATCCTGGGTGGCTAGCAAGTTCAGACAGCTCGCAGACCTTGACGTTTCCGGGGGGGGGGGGGGACCTGCTCCCTACACTCCCCCCCCCCTACCCTCGGGGGCTGTGGGGGTCCGAGCCAGAGGTGGCTGTCTATCCTGAGTGGCTAGCAAGTTCAGACAGCTCGCAGACCTTGACGTTTCTGGGGGGGGGGGGGGGGACGACGACCTGCTCCTGCCTGTCTCCAAGGCTACGTGTGGGATGACAGCTGGCGCACGACAATAGTTAGAGCTTGGCATCACAGTCGCACGCTAACACGGACACGCGTTCACAGTCCCGCCAAAGACCCAAACACAAGGAAGAAAAGTGATTCATTCATGCAGTTCTGATAAAGAACCCTTACTACTGGGCAGGCACCTCATGAAGCATACCCTACTGTATATATGGAATTATGCTGCCTTACTGTATATATGGAATTATGCTGCCTTACTGTATATATGGAATTATGCTGCCTTACTGTATATATGGAATTATGATACCTTACTGTATATATGGAATTATGCTACCTTACTGTATATATGGAATTATGCTACCTTACTGTATATATGGAATTATGCTACCTTACTGTATATATGGAATTATGCTGCCTTACTGTATATATGGAATTATGCTACCTTACTGTATATATGGAATTATGCTACCTTACTGTATATATGGAATTATGCTGCCTTACTGTATATATGGAATTATGCTACCTTACTGTATATATGGAATTATCCTGCCCTACTGTGTATATGTAGACATGCTACCCTATATACGGAGAGATATGCTACCCTACTGCATATATTCTACCCTACTGTATATATATGCTACTCTACTGTACATATGTATCTATGCTACCCTGCTGGATGTACAGTATGAAGCTATGCTACCCTGCTGGATGTACAGTATGAAGCTATGCTACCCTGCTGGATGGCTGTAGCTGTGCTCTTCATGCTGCTGGAAGGAGACCGAGGGAGAGGAGGTCTGCAGGGAAGAGGTTGGGATGACGGGCTGTTTTCTGTGTCACAAGAGAAGCGCACAATGGCTGATGTCACTCACCCCTGAACGTCCCTCCTGTACTGTGACACGTGTGTGACTCACGAGGTTGTGTCGAACTGTTTTCCTGAGAGTCTGGTTGCATGTCGTCAGGCTGTGTGCTTGAGTCATTTGAACTGTTCTCGTCTGCTTTTCGAACCCCATTGGAAAATACAGGAGGGAGAGGATAGAGGACAGGGAGACAGGATTGGACAGGAAATAAAGCGGAATGAACAGAATCAAGTTTCCTCTTAGCCATTGTCTAACTGTCTCCCAGATGCGGTTCCCAAATTGTATAGAAGGTACTCACATTCAGACAAACTTGTGGTTCATTATTACAGGTGAATGTTTATCAAGCAAACGCAACCACCAGGAGAAACGTGACACATTGATCACTTGCTCAGTCTGGAGATAAAAGGTTTTGTTGCTGAAACTGTGGAGAGAAGTTTTCCCTAAGAGCAAACCCTTTTATAATCCAACAATTTATTTTTTCCCACTGGGTATAAAGATGTATGTTGCGCGCAAATTTGGTTATCTGTTAAATAGAAAATGTCCCCCAATGTTCCTCTTTTGCTAATCTCCTTCAGTGTGTTTCAGTATTTTTTTTTTCGCAGATGAAAATCCCTTTGACACCCTTCTCAGGTCATTGACCTGTATTTACATGGTTCCAGATAGGCCATGGTACTGTAACCATGACGCTGGTCTAACAAAGGGTTTAGAGTGTCAGGAGTCTTTTTTCTCATCCTTCGCATAATCTGACAGCAGGCAGCATTTTTGGAAACGTTCTGTACTGCTGTTCTGGCATTCTGTAGGATAAATTGATCCGGACACTAAATGAACTGCTGGAGCCTTTCCAGGGAAGAGAAGGAGTCATGCTTACCGTGGAAGATAAAGTACAGTATGCAAATGATCAAACGGCCGTAGCTTCAAAGAAACAAATGGAAGAGAAATCCTATTTTCCCGCCGCCGACCGGCCGCAGGGGAGACTAATGTGAAGTCTCTCCGCCGTCTGAGACACTGGTCGGTTACCGTCTACCACTTGGGCCCCTCTAATAAAACATCAGTGAAAGCCTTGGGTATTTCATTATCTGAGTGGCTGCCTGGCATGCAAGGAACACCCCCCCCCCCCCCCCACCAACCCGCCCTTCCCCAGTGCTATTGACTTCTTCGGTGTAATGTTTCCCGCTGCAGTGTCCCCCCCCCCCCCCCCCCCCCCAAGACTGAGATGATGTAAGGACTGTACTGCCACAGGTTTTACACAATCAGAGGAAGGCTTAACCCTTGTGTTCTCTTCGGGTCGTTCTGACCCATCAGTCATTGTGACCCACCGTCGTATTGCGACAACTTTACCGCATACAAAAACAAAGTGAAGCATTTTCTTTTAACCGTCGGGCTGTCTCAGACCCCCCACATTGTGAAGGTTAAAAGAAAACTATTTGTATTTGTTTTTGTATTGGGTAAAATTGGGTAAACACAATGGTGGTTCGTTATGAACCTTTGGGTCATGTGACCCGAAGGCAGCACAAGGGTTAAGGCATTGCCTGTCTGCGGTTTATTGTGGAGATATGAGAAATATCAGCCCATTTGGTAAAGCAAACAAACTTCAGTTTGTATCCTCTTGAGCATGGGAGAACAAAGTAGATTAGTGTCCTGTTAGAAAACCACTCTAGTCTGAATACCAAACCGTTTTTAGGGGCTGTCATTACTGTAGGGAGTTGCCAATAAAGCGAGTCAACTCCTTGACATTTTCTTGAAGCTATTTTGCACAATTTGGTGATTTGGCAATTAGTGCTGAGTTAGAAGAACGCTACGTGGATTGTTGTCTTCAGGCTCTGGTGTTTCCCCTCAGCCAGTGTTATTTTCGGTGATGAATCAAACTGAGGGTCTTGTGATTTGTTGCTTGTTCACTGGAAGCAAAAAAACGTCCTTTTTCCTCAAAGCATGTGACTCTTTGATGAGTCAAACATGATTTTTGCAATCCGCTTTCGTCTGTGATCCTCTGTCCTTTTTTCTCTTTCTCTTTCTCTATTCTTTCATGTATAATATGCATGTGTGTATATGTGCATTCATTCTTTATTGTATTGTATGTGTACTCTTTCATGCACATAATGAATGTAAATATTGTTTGTGTGTGTGTATGTATGTGTGCATTTCCGTTCGCACTACTACTGAGGGAGTCAGGTGGCTGAGCGGTTAGGGAATCGGGCTAGTAATTTGAAGGTTGTCAGTTTGATTCCCGGCCGTGCCAAATTACGTTGTGTCCTTGGGCAAGGCACTTCACCCTACTTGCCTCGGGGGAATGTCCCTGTACTTACTGTAAGTCGCTCTGGATAAGAGCGTCTGCTAAATGACTAAATGTAAATGTAAGCACAGGCAGGCAGGCAGCCAGCCAGCCAGGCTTTTCAAGACTTCTGCTAAATGACAAAGAATGTAAATTGTACTGAACCCTCTATTGTCTCACCTTTCAAAATAATCCAACACTGTTCCTTCAGGGCCTTGTCATGCTGTAATCAATGGCTGGAAAACCTTCGATAGACTGGTCACTGTCCCAACATCAAAACTATTAAAAGCTCACTTGGCTTTGAAGATGGCAGTAACCCATTAGCTAATTGCATTGGGAAATCAGAAAAATGTGTGTCTGCCTGTGTGTGTGCTGGCCCACGCTTTCATTAGATTAAATGGACATTGAGTGAACTATTATTGTATTGGGGGGGGGGGGGGAATAAACTAACCTTGTTTGTTATGACCATCATTAGTTTCCACCTGTTCTTTTGATGGTTATAGAGGACATTAGTGGGGGGTTTCTCTCTAGGGAGCTGTCCCCAGTCATATGAACTACAGTTAGGTCCATAAATATTTGG
The DNA here is from genome assembly GCF_963692335.1 of Osmerus eperlanus. Lineage (NCBI taxonomy): Eukaryota > Metazoa > Chordata > Actinopteri > Osmeriformes > Osmeridae > Osmerus > Osmerus eperlanus. The sequence continues at coordinate 9,441,869 of NC_085039.1, forward strand.
ACATTGACACAATTTTCATCATTTGGGCTCTGTATACCACCACAATGGATTTGAAATGAAACAATCAAGATGTGCTTTAAGTGCAGACTTTCAGCTTTAATTTCAGGGTATTTACATCCAAATCAGGTGAACGGTGTAGGAATTACAACACATTTGAAATGTGGCCCCCCCCTTTTTAAGGGACCAAAAGTAATTGGACAATTGGCTGCTCAGCTGTTCTATGGCCAGGTGTATGTTATTCCCTCATGGGAGTTCGTTATTTCATTGACAAGGAGCAGATAAAAGGTCTAGAGTTCATTTCAAGTATGGTATTTGTGTTTGGAATCTGTTGCTGTCAACTCTCAATATGAAGTCCAAAGAGCTGTCACCATCAGTGAAGCAAGCCATCGTTAGGCTGAAAAATCAAAACAAACCTATCAGAGAGATAGCAAAAACATTAGGTGTGGCCAAATCAACTGTTTGGTACATTCTTAAAAAGAAAGAACGCACTGGTGAGCTCAGCAACACCAAAAGACCCGGAAGACCACGGAAAACAACTGTGGTGGATGACAGAAGAATTCTTTCCCTGGTGAAGAAAAACCCCTTCACAACAGTTGGCCAGATCAAGAACACTCTCCAGGAGGTAGGCATATCTGTGTCAAAGTCAAAAATTAAGAGAAGACTTCACCAGAGTAAATACAGAGGGTTCACCACAAGATGTAAACCATTGGTGAGTCTCAAAAACAGGAAGACCAGATTAGAGTTTGCCAAAAAACATCTAAAAGAGCCTGTACAGTTCTGGAACAACATCCTATGGACAGATGAGACCAAGATCAACTTGTACCAGAATGATGGGAAGAGAAGAGTATGGAGAAGGGAAGGAACTGCTCATGATCCAAAGCATACCATCTCATCAGTGAAGCATGGTGGAGGTAGTGTTATGGCGTGGGCATGTATGGCTGCCAATGGAACTGGTTCCCTTGTATTTATCGATGATGTGACTGCTGACAAAAGCAGTAGGATGAATTCTGAAGTGTTTCTGGCAATATTATCTGCTCAGATTCAGCCAAATGCTTCAGAACTCATAGGACGGCGCTTCACAGTGCAGATGGACAATGACCCGAAGCATACTGCGAAAGCAACCAAAGAGTTTTTTAAGGCAAAGAAGTGGAATGTTCTGCAATGGCCAAGTCAATCACCTGACCTAAATCCAATTGAGCATGCATTTCACTTGCTAAAGACAAAACTGAAGGGAAAATGCCCCAAGAACAAGCAGGAACTGAAGACAGTTGCAGTAGAGGCCTGGCAGAGCATCACCAGGGACGAAACCCAGCGTCTGGTGATGTCTATGGGTTCCAGACTTCAGGCTGTCATTGACTGCAAAGGATTTGCAACCAAGTATTAAAAGTGACAATTAGATTTTTGATTATGTTAGTTTGTCCAATTATTTTTGGTCCCTTAAAAAGGGGGGGGCACATATAAAATGTGTTGTAATTCCTACACCGTTCACCTGATTTGGATGTAAATACCCTGAAATTAAAGCTGAAAGTCTGCACTTAGAGCACATCTTGATTGTTTCATTTCAAATCCATTGTGGTGGTATACAGAGCCAAAATGATGAAAATTATGTCAATGTCCAAATATTTATGGACCTAACTGTATATCTACTCAGAGCAGGGCAGTAGCTATTGAGTGCGCTTAGCTTAGCATTAGCTTAGCATTAGCTTAGCCTAGTCTTAGCATTAGCTTAGCCTAGTCTCCTGCTGATGGAGGCTACGCCAAGGCCTATAATGTTCTGTAAGTGAAGTTCTAAGGTTTCCCCTCTGGCCTACTGACCCAATTCACATATAGCTGGATGCTCTTTGCCATGGCATGGCTGTGGATTTAAGACACAGTGGCATGTTGACACAGTGAAGCTTAAATTTAGCAGGCTTCCAGGAAGGGATATCTCCAGTTGTTTGATGTGGATCTTTCAGTGCAGATAACCTTTGTGTGAAAGCGGGAAACTGATATTTTAGATAAACGTAAGAAACAAAGGTCAGTTTTTCTAAAACCAGTTTCCTCTGCGGTGTCTGTGTGTCTTATTGAAGTAGTGAATCTTGTGACCGATTTGTTGGGATCATCTTTGTGACAAGATGAATCAGAGGTTCTTGGTGCTGGGTGACCACAACCACACAGGATGTGAGAGAACATACAGTACCTCAGGAAATTGTGTGACAATTATATTGAAAATATAGCTAGTACAGGGCTGCCAACTTTGTCACCTTGGAGTGAGATTTGGTGGGGCCAACCAACATTAGCGTGAGAAATACAATGTGTGGCGTGAGAGCGTATGAACTGGTTGAAATGCGTGTCTCACGGCCAATGTGTGACAGTTGGCAGCCCTGCTAGTATAGTGTGGTTTTTCGTTTAGTTCCCATTACTATTTCCCCAAAATTAATTTGTTCTTGTTTATGTATGTTCACGTCCTTTCCTCAGAGCTAAGAAAATATGTCGTCGCAGGAAGGGGAGGAGCCACCCCCCAACGGCAGCCAATCAGACAGCCGATTGAAAAGCAAGAAGCCGCCCAGTCTGGTCATAGCCATCCCGCCCCCAGAAGAGGAGCAGCAAGAGAGAGTTGATCCTGTGAAACAGGTGACACGACCTTTGACCTTTACCCTATCTCTTTCAAATCCCTTTCAAAACATCCCTGTCAGACTTATTTTGTACACATTTAAAGCACATCAAGGTCCAAACGGCTATGAAGCCTTCTAACTCTGCTTGAGACTTTGTAGAGGGGTCTTCAGTCCAACATACTGGCTTTTGGAACAGGAAAGAGAGCATACAGGAATGTCTGCTCTTGAAACGCCATCTCGCCATCTTTATTGAGCCATCCAGTATAATTAAGACACAGTCCTGCGTGGTTCCATATGCTCTTTGCCGTTCCAGAGCTAGCTATTGGGTTTTATTGGGGGCCCCACCCCCAGTTAAAGGACCTAACCATAAACACAGAGTAATATGGTACCTCCCCAGTCTCCATGTATGTAATATCATTGGACAGCCTGGCATTTGGGACAGCTGGCAGGCAGGCTCTGTAACCCGGCCGGGCCTCCCACATCCCATTTCCACTTATATAACCCCCAGCTATGGTACAGTTTAGCTGAAAAGAGGAAGAATCCACGCAGCCACAGGCTTTCTTTGATAGACGGGATGAAGCAACTTCAAAATCACATTTGGAATTCCTTACGTTGGGATTTGTCTGGACGCGTTGCATCGTTCCCGGTGCCTCCATGCCGGTTTCCGACGTCTCCCTCAAACTCCCAGTGGGCGAGTGTGTCTACTTGAGGGAGGAGCCTGGAGGAGGGGAGAGTGGAGAGGAGTGAAGCCGGGGTCAGTGGATTGGGTCTTGTCAGGCCTCCGTTGTCCTGGATAACTCACTTCTCCTCTCCTCAATGTCTTCCCGGCCCTGGGGGAGCCCTTCACATTAAGTGGTTATTTAGCCCCAAATGATCTGCTCCTTCACGGATGAAGCACTTCCTATACCCCGCCTTGTCACAAATCATCATAGTCGTCTCTGTCTGTCTGTCTGTCTGTGTGTGTGTGTGTGTGTGTGTGTGCACACGCTTTTTGCAGTGTGTTAGTGCGTGCAATCCCACTTTCCGCTTTTTTGCATGTGTGTGGCGTTCTCACAATCTTCCGAGTGTGTGTGTGTGTGTGTGTGTGTGTTTGTGTGTGTGCGCGCAATCCCACTCTTTGGAGTGTGTGTGTGTGTGAGTGAATGCCCAAGCCTGTACCAAGGGGATGCTCCAATGCTTCTCTCCGTAAAAGCCCTCTTCTCTAACAAGCCGGGCCCCGCAGGTCCCCTCGCAGACAGACCATATGGTTCTCCCCGCGCTCCACTAACTGTCTGAATGACTCAGCGACACGCCGACACGGCCATCTCACCGTGACAGCAAGACGATGCGCTTTTAATGAAGCCACCGCATCCAGGATAATAGAATACGACGACTAATGACCCTCCGTTGACCTACGGGTCACTCTAATTGGCGCAGCTTGAATTGTGTGTGCGAGTGGACGAGTTCCTCCTCTTTCACCTCGTTGGTCATTGTTAGCATGTGTCCGCGGCTATCCCACTTAGCATAGCCGCATGTCTCGGTGGTCCTGTGCTAACTGCCTGTCCCCCTGTCCAGCTCCTGCGTCCGTCCCTGAAGAAGAGTGTGAGTGTGCAGCAGGCCAGTCCCCTGTCTGAAGCCGGCTCCGCAGGGGGAGGAAGAGGAGGGGGAGACGGCTCCGCAGGGGAGAGGAGGGCGGCCTTCCACAGGCAGACCTCCCTGTCACAGAGCATACGCAGGTAGGAGGCTGTGTGTGTGTGTGTGTGTCAGTGTAAGGGGAAGGAGAGACATGAGAGCTAGAATGTGGACCTTCTGGGAGGAAGGTTCTGGAAGCCTAGGGGTCCGACCAGTTGGATTCCCTGTTGTTTGTGCCTGTGTCTAACCCTAATGCAACATATGATACACTTATGGTCACGTCCTAATTTTCTCCTAACTTTCTCTCTCACTGCCTCTCTCTCTCTCTCTCTCTCTCTCTCTCTCTCTCTCTCTCTCTCTCTCTGCCTCCCTCTCTCTCTGTCTCTCTGCCTCTCTATTTCTCTGCTTCCCTCCCTCTCTCTCTGTCTGCCTCTCTCTCTCCTTCCTTATGGCTATCCCAAATGGTCTCCCCCCCCCCCCCCCTTCCAGAGGAACAGCCCAGTGGTTTGGCGTGGGGGAGGACTGCGAGACCAAGCAGCAGTTATGGCACCGGAAGAGCCTGCGGCACTGCAGCCAGCGCTACGGCAAGCTCAAGGCCCAGTACCGGGAGCCGGAGACCATCGGCAGCATGGACCAGGGCCTCGACTCACCTGCTGCCTCCAAGATGCCCAAGGTAGCAGCAGCAGCTATGGAGCATTTCACACTGAGTGGGAGTCCTGGTCTTCACTGTGTCATATGCATATTCCTTCACTCTGTGTATGAGAGAGGGAGGGAGAGAGTGAGAGTGAGAGAGAGAGAGAGTGAGAGAGAGAGAGAGAGAGAGAGAGAGAGAGTGAGAGAGAGAGAGAGTGAGAGAGAGAGAGAGGCTTGGTTTACACACGGTTCGGTTCCGTCACCTGCATCTGCGTTCGGTAGGCTTCCTGGCAAGGCTTCATAACAAGCCTCGACATTCTCTCTCACGCCAACACTTTTCACACGTTCTCTCTCACGCACGCACAAACACGCTCACACAGACAGACGCCCCACAGATTTGTGAATTCTTTGTCATCACTAACTCTTTTGTTACAGATTCTTTCCTGAATACTTCTCTTTCAACAGAAGGC
>NC_085039.1:9452176-9485058 GCF_963692335.1 Osmerus eperlanus
TCCTCTCCTCTCCTTCTCCTTTCCTTTCCTCTCCCTCTCCTCTCCCTCTCCTTTCCTCTCCTCTCCTCTCCTCTCCTTTCCTCTCCCTCTCCTCTCCTCTCCTCTCCTTCTCCTTTCCTCTCCTCTCCTCCTTTCCTCTCCCTCTCCTTTCCTCTCCTTCTCCTCTCCTTCTCCTTACTTTTCCTTCTCCCCTCCCCTCCCCTCCCATAGTCCTGGTCACTGACTGCCTTCCCACTGCCCTCCCACCAGCACTGGAGGCACATGAGTGGAAATGCCAGCCCTAATGGGATTTCCCTTAGGCCAATAAGTAGAAGCTTAGAGGCAAATACTGTTTTGAGGGTTTTCCCACCCATGGTGGGGATAAGTGAGGCTGAGTATGGGAATGTTTTTTGTTTGTGTGAGTGTGTGTGGATAGAGAAAAATAGTTACTGTGTGTGTGTGTTTGTAGGTACTGTGTTCTAGGTGCTTTTAACGTGTTGACTGACATTCTATGTGTCTTTGTGTGTGTGTGTGTGTACAGCCTGCTGCACTGCCTGGTGTCTGTGGTGTTCCAGATGACCATCCTGAGGGATCTGGAGAAGCTGGCCGGCTGGGTCCGTATCTCCATCATCTACGTCCTCAGTGGCATCACCGGAAACCTGGCCAGCGCCCTCTTCCTGCCCTACCGACCCGAGGTACACACACGCACGTACACACCACACACACACACACACACGTTCATCCTACAGAAAGCAATACATGGATGACAACACGTACGGTAAATAAAACACATCGAAAACAACACCCTCTCCTCCTGCCTTCCCACCCAAGCCCTATCCCATTCCTCCCAGTGTCCTCCCGTGCCACATGGCATATCTCCACTGAGCCAGTCAGGTGTTTCGCATGCAAGCTGTCAGCTAAGTGGCGTGAGAGAAAGGGGGGAGGAGGGGGGGGGGGGGGGGGGGGCATCCATAGCTCCACACGGTCAGAGGCTCAGCTCACTCACTGGAGTCAACTGGAGCTTTGGAGAGGGAGATTACGGGAACTGGATATCAGTGACCCTGTCTGGAGGGGAAAACAGCTCTCCATCCAGCCTCCCATGCCCTGCCCTGGGCAGATCTGCCAGATTCCAGCCTCCCCTGCCCTGGCTCTCCTGAGGCAGAGGGCCCTTCAGTCTCTCACCACAGCAATGTTAACTTCAGAAGTTTAGTCATTATGTTGGTGGTTATTCACCTCAGAGAGGTGAAGTACTACCCACCTGTAGTGGTGCTGTGCCAGTCTCCCTCCAGTGGCAGACAACGGGAAACCTCCAATTCAGCCTTGCTTTATTGGACAATATGCTACGTATTTACGAACAAAATACTTTATACACTTTCTTATTGGATATATTGAGTTCATACTGATTAGTAAATTAATCAGCTTATGTCCACTTCATTGGCTGTGTCACTAGTTAAAGTGCAGGCACACATACACATACTGTACACACACACACACTTGCCCCCCCCCCCTCTCCACACACACACACACACACACACCGAGAGCTCCATGTCTTTCTCACTCCGGCCCAAACTGGTTGTTGATGTTCGTTATGTGGTCATCCTCAGGTCTAATCCATTCCTTTATCTCCTGTATGATGTGCCCATGGAAATAAATGTAAACAGCGCAGGAAGGGATGGTGATCCCCACAAGCCCTTACACTGTCCCATCCAAATAAGGAAGAACAAAAACAAGTCCTAGTTTTTGTCTATCAAATGAATGGACTCCCAGTGCATAAAATGCTCATTGTTCGGACCCGAGTTCAGGAAGCATCAAGCACGTTTTGTTCCTGGCTTATTAACCCAGTTGAAGGACAGGATTACCCACATTTACTGGCACTGGTCTGTTGTCCAGCCAATGCCAGTAAAGCTCTACTCTGTGCCTCTGTCTCTCTCTCTCTCTCTCTGTCTCTCTGTCTCTCTCTCTCTCTCTCTCTCTCTCTCTCTCTCTCTCTCTCTCTCTCTCTCTCTCTCTCTCTCTCTCTCTCTCTCTCTCTCTCTCTCTCTCTCTCTAATCATCACAGATTAGCCCATAATTCTATTGTGTGGGCTGCCAAACAGTAATTAAACAACCCATATGTGGTATTTATTCACTTCCAGAGGTTGGTTTCGAGAAAGCAATTATTCCCGAGTTACCGCACGTCCCTAACTAAAAGTCCCGTCTCGCCCCATACAGTGATGTGTGACAGCGTACACAAAGGCTTATGACCTACTGTAAACACCCCCGTCTGCTGCCGTGTGTGTGTGGGGGGGGGGGGGGTACCAAGCCACTTAGCGTCCAGTTTGAATAAGAGGAGATGATCTACTTACTGGAGTTAACGACACCCCATGATGCGGTCCTCCGTCAGCGAGCGGTCCTCATGCTGCTTTCACACGAGGAAATGGAGTGGAAGGTGAAGTGGACGTGTCGTGCCGGAGGATGGCGTCCCGTACTGTTCAATAACTTGTGCAAGATGAGATGTTGATGAGCGTTGAGGTTCAAACTCTGTGAACTTGAGTGTATTAAACGGACAGTTCCAACTTCTACGTTCTAGTAAGTCCGACTTCTAGAATGTTCGTCTGTAGCCTTCCGTAGTTCTCACCGTTTTAGAAGGTCACGCTGCGATGAGATCTGTTCCGATGGATCACCTCAGCACAGAGCTTCGTGGAACCACCTTCTCCTTTAATCCCCCTACAACAACTGGAAGTAGAAGTGCTTGTGAGATTAGTATCGTGTCACCTGTCTAAGGCATTAAGAGGAAGAGCCGTCACTCACGGAGGCATGGGAGCGCCACACAAGGTGGGATTTGACAGGAGGGGCTTAGCAGTGACGGCTGAAGCCCCTGGTAATGTACCGGGGCGCCCACGAGATCACAACTGGAGTTGGGGTGGAGACTATCACTGAGTAGAGTGACTGGTATGGATGGAGGAATGGATACAAAATATATATATAATGATGCCCATTGGTTGAAAGTGCTCTGACGTTAGTTTGAAATGTCGTCGGTCAATCTGTCACCTGCTCTACAGAGGATATTTTGGTGACCTAGGTAATGTAATAAAAAATGTGCCCTCTCAAATACTCCAAACTGGTATCGTACTCTAATGTATTCGTACTGGTTTGCGACACAGAAGAGAGAGTGTAGTTTAACCCAAGGTGAGCGTGTGTGTACCACGTGGCTGAGGCGTGTGTAGAGGGATGAACGCTCTCTCCTTCCCACCCATGGAGAGAGGTTGAACTCTCAGATTAGCCACCTGCCCTCAGCTAACCATCGGAGCCATGACGTCAATCTGATCAGGTCAAAGGGAAAGGTGACTCGGCACCTCCCGGAGATCCTGAACTTCCATAGGTGTGGGGATCTTCAAGACGTTGCATCTGACTCACTCATGGGACTGGTAGTATGCTCTGCTCAGCAGTGACGTGTCATTGTGGTTAAAAGTGTTTTGTTGGAATAAACTCCAATCTGTACCTCCTCAAAGCTTCCTGTTAACTGTTTCAGCATACATCCCACTAAGCATTGTTTCATGTCGAGAATAGTGTTTTTTTCCTCATTTCACTTAAGGTAAGTTAATGTTGTTGTTACGGTATTTGCAGGAATGAGGAGGCAAGTGCAGATTCAATGGTTCTTTTAATAACTCTTCTGGGATTTGCAACAACGGAGGCCCATACTCCGAACAATAATCAAAACCTCTGACACGAGATACGTCAGGACAGTGTAACGCATAATAACCGACAACCAAGTAAAACAAAAACCCAGGTTATATACTCTACTAACGATAATCAGAAACAGGTGAACAAACAGAAACACAGGTGTGCGCAATGGTGCGTAACGCACTGGACAGCGCCGCCCTTAGTACTCTGGTGAATCCGAGCGTCGACCTGGAGCCGCTGGTCCAGACGTAACAGTTGTGTGGCCCTACTTTTAATCATTAGAATCTCTCTTCCTGTGTCGTTGTCTAGGTTGGACCAGCTGGGTCCCAGTTTGGGTTGCTGGCCTGTCTGTTTGTGGAGCTCTTCCAAGGCTGGCAGATGTTATTGAACCCCTGGAAGGCCTTCCTCAAACTGGTGGGCATCGTCCTCTTCCTCTTCCTGTGCGGCCTCCTGCCCTGGATCGACAACATCGCCCACATCTTCGGCTTCCTGAGCGGCCTGTTGCTGTCCTTCGCCTTCCTGCCCTACGTCACCTTCGGGAACTTCGACAAGTACCGGAAGAGGATCCTCATCCTGCTCTCGCTCGTGGTCTACATCGGCCTGCTCTCCTCGCTCTTCGTCTGGTTCTACGTCTACCCCATCCACTGGCACTGGCTGGAGCACCTCACCTGCCTGCCCTTCACCAGCAAGTTCTGCGAGAAGTACGAGATCGATCACGTGGTGCACTAGCTCCCGGTCGCCGGAGCTCACGACCTTGCTCGACCGCATGCTAGCAAGCTACGAGACCTCAGGTACGGGGACGGGAAGCGCAAAGGGATGGGAGCTGCTAAGGGAAATGGATTTTCAAATTGTTCAGTGTGACCGGCTGGCGGACAAGATTTTTTGAGGGCCCAGAGATGGACTCAAATGTGTTTTGCGCTGTCTTCGGGGATCGAATGATAATCGGAGCCTCTGAGTCTGACTGAAGTTGCTATATCAGTGTAGACTACTGTAATTGTGGATAATGTTATAGACAGTTACTTTATCTACGTACTACCAATGCCTCATAACTTTTGTACTTCTTTGTTCTACATGTATTCAAAAGTATGGAAAACTATAATTTCTCATTTCAAATTCTGTTTCATACTGTGTTCGCGACATGTCAGTGTCACTGATATAACATACACCAATTTTCCTCATACATTCTGTATCTTTTTTTTATACATATATTCATTAATTCATGATTTGCTTGTCAAGTGTAAGTGCCAGCTAGTGTTACACTGAATTTTCATCAGCTGTCAGATACCAGCTGTTGTAAAGGAACAGTGAGAGTCTTTCATTTTAAGATGGAAAAGATGAAACGCATTTCATAAAACCTGCCAGAATGTCATCAAACATCACCAGCTGCCTAATGCACCAACTATGCCATCCGAATCCTAAATGTCAATCTGCTGGTATTTTCATTTACTATCATAGTTACTACAGCAAAACGACCATTGGAACTTTGTGCCACAGCCTTAAAGACAGGGCTGGAGTTATGAACACACACATAATTATGCCATATTGGACTTACCCATGCTATTACTTTGCTACCTTCTTAGAAAAAAACGATTTCAAACTGGTAGCGATGAAAGATGATTTCTGGATTCTCCACTAGAAATGTCAATGTTCTGTCTATTCTGTAAAAAAAAAACAAAAAAACGTTTTGGTAGAAAATCATTAGCACTGTATCTGGCAGTGATCCAGGAGGTTGTCAATGGAAGTTACTAGAAGGAGGAAAACTTCCTTGGTCTATATTTCATGTTTGTCTTGGAAGATGTTTGTCCTAAACCGCTGACAGACACTTCCTGAAAGGTGAACTGCCGCATTGAAACGGATTTAGGCAGGACATATTCTAGACAAACTTTGCTTTGTCACTTTACTCACCCAGTGGTCTACTGGTGGTGTCCTGGGTGAACGTGACAACCATTTCAACGGCGGTTATTAGATTATTTTGACAAATTTGAACAGCCTCTGGAAGTGATTTACAGCCTCATTTTTCATCCCGACTTCTGTGTAGGAATTCACAGTGCCTTTTTGTGATGTTTATACGCCTCGAGTCTTTAAATTGAACCACTTCCTACTCTGTACTGTACATTTGCAAAATAATTGCATGTAGTGAATATGTTTCTACATTGGCAATTGGACCAAAATAATTTTGCTATTTATTGGACTAAAAAAGGAAATGTGAGTGTTGTATGACTATATTTTACGTTATTATTCAAACTATGTATGTATCAAATTATGTATGTATAAAAAAATCACAACGGCCCTGAAATTAAATGTAATTATGGTATTAATTATGCTTCTTGTTTTAGAACTAATGGGGTTGTCTTAATATGGTTTTAATTGCTCTATGAAGCTAAATTGCATTCTGTACTGATTTTAAATACCAGCCTGAATGGAGATCTGGCTCCTACTATATGTTTTTTCCAGGCAGGTGGAGATGTAGGGCCAGGAATAGAAGGAGTCTTCAGGATTGAGGACTAAATTACCCCTCAACTTTAATCCCAGTGGGCCACATAAACCCCGCTGTAGCCTACATCTGCGTGTTTGTGGATCAAAAGGACATGTTTTGAGTCCCAATTGAAACATGCAAAAGAAGAACCTTAAAAAAATAGTCACTTTATTTACAAAACATTAGTTAAAAAAAATCTTGGATACAGACCTCATGTGGGCACGAACCAAAAACGGTTCTACAGTATTCTTGAAGAAGAACAACATGTTTATAGGATGTACACCCAGATAGGAGTGGGGAAAAGGCAAACAATTCACCCAAAACACAGTATCACTCCATTTACAACTTAATCATCTCCATACGCAGTACCCTAATAAGACCTTTAGCCCATTCTACACACACACACCAGGCTCACACCGACTCTAATGCTGCTTGCTGGATATGTTTACTGTTGGGCGCTCGGTGCCAGTAAACAGGTGCAGTGGTAATACCTGCTAATGGAGATTGACAGCAGTCTCAGCCCGTTAGTTGTCCAATCACTCGAGCCTGAGGAGAGAGAGAGGCGGGCTGTTTCTAATCAATCTGCAACAGACAAAGCCTAGTTCTCATGTCTCTCCCCTGGCATGTCTTAATAGAGCATTTAGGCATACAGTCTGTAGAAGCGCATTCTACTGCATGGGGTTGTGTGTTTATGATTGGGATACATTTTACATACTTTGTTACTCCCTATAGTAATTGAATTTGCCCAGTGCTTATGAAAAAAGGCATGAAAAAAAAGACTTCTAATTAAATAATGACAACTATTATGATTTGACATGGAAATAAGAAAGCGTCCCTGCAGGTTGCTTGGATCAAGGGAACACAGTAAAAGGGATGCTGAGTTTATGCTATTTTTAATGCTTGCATTGCATACATACACACACAACCAGTGCAGCCACAAGACATCAACACATAGCTAGTTGACACCTACATTGCACGGTCAATATCAACTCAATTAACCACAGTTAGGGTAACTGATGGAGGAATTCCATAGTATCCATTGCAACACATTATGCAGTGAACTGCAGCACATTTCTATTGCCACTGCTCTCCCTGCAGCAAACTAATTAAAAACACTTTTTATATAAGAAATGTCCAGCATTAATACAAAATAATATTGAAAAAACATATAAATAAAATGTCCTTATATGCAATATAGAAAAATTCGTCCTTTTGATGCTCCATATAATGTTCGAATGACAAAAAGATTAGTTATTTAGGCAGTTAGCTCTATTTCGCTGTATTTAGTAACACAACTCATGCCTTAAAATGTGTAGTGCTATAACTGACAACCTGTAATTCCATTATTTTCCAAGAAAACTGTTAATATGGTGAGTTGGGATTGGTTGGTTGGTTGTTTGGCAGGCAGAGACAGCTCTGGTGTGACCAGGGTTGTCTGCTAACACAGACACATACCTGGCAGGCAGGGCAAACACCCTGCAGCACAAACCCATTTTAGTACAGACATCCAGCCACATACAGACCTAGCCCACATTAGCAAGAGCCTTCTTCACAGACCCTATGTCCTCGGAAAGCAGGACCCAACCGTCTCTCGTTCCCACTTGGGCAGGAATCAGGGGCGTGGTTACATCCTTTTTACTGGGGCACGTGCCCCAGTATAAATCTTCTGTGCCTCAGTAAAATCAAAAGTTTGAGTTTTAACAATTTACTTTATTAGTCAGTGCATTAATTTAGATTGATAATCCCGGAAAAAATAAACGCAGTATCCCAATCAACGCTTGTAAAAGTGTTGTGCCGAAAACACAAATGATGCACGCAGAATTCCATGTCAGAGCACTCTTCTGAGCTTGCCAAGCCACTGCTGCATGCACACAGAAGTCCAGGTGTCGGACTCGGCACACAAGTCAGAATTGAGGTAGGCTAAGAAAACATTACAAAACTAAAGATAGTTTCTAAATGATAGGCCTACCGATCATTGTATTTTGACTAGGCTAAAACATAAAAACAATATTAGCTACATGAAGCGCTCAAATGAATGCGAAAAAATGTGCGCGCTAGCATTAACTGTTGATGTCCCTGCCAAAGCTGATATCATACTTGCTTCCCTGAACTCTTGTATAGTGGGATCAAGGGGAGTTTCTATAGCCTATAGTGCATTGTGCGCAGCAAGCTTGTGCCCCACTCTACTGTGCCCCAGTAGAGTTTTATGTCTAACAATGCCTCTGGCAGGAATCCACTTCGACACTCAGCAAAGCTCAGACACAACCGCTGTTGCGCCGCATGAAGGCGTGGCCCCTGACGTGGTGGTACATCTCCGTGAATGTCAGGGGCCCCACGGTTATCTCGCTGGGGCCGTGAACTTTGAAGCCCGACTTTCGGTAGAAGGGCACCAGGAAGTCCTCGCACATGAGGACCGCGCGGCGCACGCGAGGCTGGCAGCGCAGGTACTGCAGGTAGCGCCACAGCAGAATGGAGCCCTTGCCTTGCTGGCGGAAGGTGCGGTGGACGGCCAGGACGTGGATGTGGACTGTGGTGCCGTGAGGCTTGTGCAGGATCAGGGCATCCTGGACAGCGAAGGGGAGGAAGGAGAGGAGATCTTTTTTTAAGTATGTGGGAATGTTTGGAGGAGAATATGTCAATCAACCAAATGCATCACCCTTGTTGTGTCTTCAGATGTTCTTACATTTGCTGTATGATTTGCCTGCTCTCTTTCATCTCATAACGCAAACGTTTTTTGGGAATGCTTCAGTTGTATATGCCAATTGTTATAATACCTTGCTAACACGATCATACTGCATTTCGAAATACTTATATAAAACGTCCATGTGTCTGCTAGCAGGTGTAGTTAGCATACAGGTGCTGGTCCTACCGTGGTTAGCTTGTCCTGGTCCCACAAAGAGCCTATGATGAAAGCCACCAACCGTCCCTCCTCAAACCAGCCAAGGGACAGCTCAGGACACAGCGTTAAGAAGTGTCGCACCTCGTCTAGGTGCAGAGGGCACTCGCCAGATACTGAGATGAAGGCTGTGAAGGTAGAAAAGGAATGATTAGCCTTCTATGTACTATGCATTAGTAGCCTATACATTCACATGCTGACTTGTCCTAAGTCGGTCCTGACATTTAAACAAATTGTATAAGAAATCAAAAAGAAAAAAGAAAGAAAAATAAATCAATTCAGAAAAGTTACATTTACAGTGTATCAGAATCCGTTGGCTTACCTTCCCTCTCTATCTCAAACACGCTGATTGCGTCCTCGGGGCTCAGCGAACGAAACTCACTGGCCGGGAGCGTGTGGCGACGTTGACGCCCCGGGGAAATCTGAAGAGGTCTCATGAAAGGCAAGGCGCTGACTACAGACATGGTGTCGATTCAAAAATTATCTTAGACTTTATACACAAATTGCCGCTCGGTCTTTAATTTTAACTTGAACCAATCCAAACGACCTCGCTGTGCGTTAAGACTGATGTTAGAGTGCTGCGCCATGCGTATTTATACCTTTGGTTCTTAAGAGCTCTTGGTCATAAGCCTATAGCAAGCTTGGTGATCAAATCCTCCATTCTAAGAGAATACAGTCAATAATAAACATAATTACTCGGATTTGTCAGGGTAATTCGTCATGGCTTTCTCTAATTATCTTCGTGCCACGTTGAAACAATCAGGGGGTATACACAGTAGGCTAAAATAGCCATACTGTAAATAATGAACTCATTCCCCATATGACTCATTTGAGGAAAACTTTCCATTAAGATCTTTTGTCTCAATGAGGCCTGTTAACAACACTCCCATGATCTTTTCTACTTTTACTGTCAGATGATTAGGCAAAGTTGGGGTGAGTTGATTAGTACATAGTACATTTAGTAAATTGTAAATTACGTTTTAAGGAGTTTATCCAGGGCAATGGAAATCCATACGTATTTGAAAATATTGTTATTTTCATCTTTTCCCAATACCGCCCAGCTCGGCCCTCTGCAAATTGGGCTCAGCTCATTTCAAATTGACTGATTATGAAGAAAATATGTCTTATTGGGTTTTTCAATCACACTTGCACAAAGTAGGCTAATAACATTAGACGCGCCCGTAAATGCGCCAATGGGCCTATCGTTTTTTCAAAATATGAATTTGCATTAATATAGAAAATGTGTATTAATCTAAACGAGCGTCCTCATTCAACAATACTTGGCCTAGTTAGGCAATTTAAATACTCCTATAGGCTATTTAGGTGGCTGCTGGAATCTTTATCCAGCGGTTATATCCGCTCGTACACTGACACCAAGTGGTGACTTTATGCTGTCAGTCCTTTTCTTTTGGGTGGAGGTCCTAGATAAATCATAGAACAAATATTTTAGAAAGACCAATAAATAAAGCATGGTTAAAAATAATATTTTGGTCTAAACACTTTAGAAGTGGGTACAGGTGGGCAGGTTATTACGGTGCCCCCCCCTCACACACACACACGCCTATTTGCAAATAACACGCCCACATTCAGCTACGCAGCGCGCGCTCAACGCCCTGATTACGTTTAAGACGTAAACACGAGCACTTCCCTGGTTACAGGTTTCTCGTTTTTTTCTAACCTGCTACCCCGCTCTATCTCCCGCATCATTCCCTGACAACAGCAACGATGGCGGAGCCCGTAGCATCGGACGCAATAGCAACAGACGCAGCATCCCCGTCTCCCACCCCGGCGCTTTCTCCTGCTTTGAGTCCCGTGTCAGAGCCTCTTTCCATGGCGCTCTCTCCTTCAGCAGGCGGCTCCCAACGACTTCTTTTCTCACACGATTTAGTGTCGGGTCGGTACCGTGGTTCGGTCCGGTTCGGCCTTGTGAGAATGATGTATGGTGAAGAAGAGTTTGATTCAGACTCGGACTCGAACATCGAATCTGATGGCGGAGGTAGAGGCGGTGGTAAAGGTGGAGGTGGCGGTGGAGGAGGTGGTGGTATACCCTGCAGCTCAGATAACGAGAGCGGTGCTGCGGACACCCGGAGTCGGCCTCTTGGAAGGGGGTTTGTGCGCGTGCAATGGTACCCAGAAGGAGGAAAGCAGGACATTCGAGAAACAAAGGTAGATGATACACAAACAATGAATGGCACGTTTATGTGCACAGCCTTATAGATATCTGTATTTTCTCAATTGTTTTGTATGTATTTCTAGTAAGCTGTCAATTCTGGTAGTTAGCATAGTTGCTAGGTAAAACAAGCAAGCTAGCTTGTGATATAGGCTAATCAAGGCAAGGTGCTTAGCTAGCTAGCTAGCTGGCTCACATGCACATTTGACCAAATTATGTAGTCCTTCTGGGTATTTAGCTAACTAATGACGTGAGTAGCTAGCTGATTTAGGAAGCAAACTTAATTGGGATTCACACATGTGCCTTCCAGTCTTCTTTATCGTGGCTTGCTAGTGGTCCTTACATCTCCAAAAATGTGTTAAACGCACCTTGACAAAATATCCTTGTAATCGAAGACCCAACGTTAATATCTTAGATAAGCAATACAGTTGGACCTGTGTGCAAAGGATTGTGACAAACAACATCAAGCCCGTAAACTACTATAGCCAACATCTTGAATGCAGATTTATTGACAGAATATTCGATCGATGGATGGATAAGCTTTAATAACATACAACGTACGTGGTAGCATCTCGTCAACAAGGCGAGGCCATCCTCTCTTTACTTTGTACAGTTAATGTGTTATTCCCGCAAATAGCTTCAAACTGTAACTGGATGCCTGCTGCAATCTAGTCTTGTAACTAGCCAATTCAGCACACTTTTTAAATTAGGTCTCACTTGTAGTTTGGGACACCTTCTATGAATTTCCTCCGGAACCATTTTGATTGAGAGCTTTTAATTTGGCCCATGTCAGTGCTTGACAACCCTTAGGACTTTTGCACAATTAAACAGCAAAGACAAAGGAGGCTGGAAGCCCAGTGTCACAGCTTCATCAAATCCCACAGAGAAAGTATCATCCAGTCCAGTGACAAAGCTTTTGTCATTACTAACCCAATAGAGAGCCATCTCTGTGTTGGGGCTAATGTTCCGGCTGCAGTGAAAGGGAGTTCTCTAGTGCCCTATGGAAGCGGGTCGTATAGAAGCCGTGGAGCCGGGACCGGCCTGGAAGATGCTCAGTGTGGGAAGACCAAGCCTGCTTTGTCCTGTGTAAAGTTCTAGCCCTGGGGTGTTAGCATTGAGTGGTTGGGACAAATGTTGAGAGAGGGATGTGCCGGTAGAACAATGAGTCAGGCGTGTTTACATGAGCAGAGGGGGTGACTACCGGGTTACACAAATGCCTAGTCATGTTCCAGGCCTCAACGCTTCTTTTCTATGTGTGTGTGCGCGCATCCTTGTTTGCTGTTGTGTATTTGTGTAAATAATGGGCCTATAGCATTTGTTCTCGGTGAGTGTGCCTGTTTTTAGAAAGTGGAGCATTTGTATGTGGCTCTGTGTCCACTCTCCTCTCTTGGGCCTTGCTTGTCGCACATCCTGAGCAACTCCAAGATTTCAATCAATTATTCATTAATCCTGCAGTATGCAAAATTGCATATCTCTAATATGGTCTGTCCCTGAGATTTCCAATGCCGTTTGTTCCCTCCTATGATTAGGATCCTTGCAGCTCAGCGTCCTCTGAAACCCGTGCACAGAAAACCATTAGCTATAGAGTCCGCAGTCCCAATTGCTCATCGAATGAATTTATACTTTTATTAAGATAAAAGCCAATGAGGACAACCCACTCTTGGGCACATGAGCAATACATAATAAAATAAAAGATTAGATTATTAATAAAATAAAAGACTTATCATGTGGGCCAGTCTAGCCCTAATTCAAAGTTGGACTACATGCTGTATTGACGTCATTGGCCGGGTTTCCCAGATTTGTTAAGAAGCTCTTAACGCTAAGAGCTTCTTAGGAGCGTTCTAAGAACGCTCTAGAACGCTCTTAGAACGCTCCTAAGAAGCTCTTGGTTCTTAGAACACTCCTTAGGGAGCGTTTTAGGGAGTCAGATGGCTGAGCGGTGAGGGAGTCGGGCTAGTAATCTGAAGGTTGCCAGTTGGATTCCCGGCCGTGTCAATTGACGTTGTGTCCTTGGGCAAGGCACTTCACCCTAGTTGCTTCGGGGGGAATGTCCCTGTACTTACTGTAAGTCGCTCTGGATAAGAGCGTCTGCTAAATGTAAATGTATCCCCCTCGTCTTCAGGAGGCTTCATGAAGGTAGCCTGCAGTGTGGACACTAGCCTGCATGTCTTCTTGCCCCTGCCACCATTATGCTTTCTGGTCTATTCCGAAGCATGATGGAGCCACATTCCTCCTCAAACCCGTTTCCCCCTGGGAGAACTTACTTTGAGACACACACCTCTAGCCTCCACCACGATATGGGGGGGGGGGTCGGTCACCGATCCATGTGGGCGTATGTCGAGATCGCGCCTGGCACGCGGCGCCGTCCGTGGACCGGGCCAAGGCCAGGACGTCACCTCAATGACCCCTCCCCCCCCAGCACAGGCTGCAGGCCTTTTAAAACCCATTAGAACGGCGGAGGAATCATTATCAGGGGCAAGGATGCCTGCCTCTGCATTAGCTCTCGGTGTGGTGAATTATGATTTTGTTTCCATCGCGAGGTCAGGCCGTTGTTTGGTGTGGGTGCGAAGGCATTTATCTCCCTCTCACGATCGCGAATCATCTCTACATAAAAATACAGATGATTGGAAAAACAAGATTCACGATTCGAGGAACCACAGTACCGCTCTAGTTCTCTCAGATACCAGGAAGTTAAAGCGAGGAGAGTCTATCCAGAGCTTCGGAAACATTGTTTGTTTTGACAAGTTGTGCAGCCCTGCCTATCCCGGGGACAGATGCACCGTTTGCACCGCGCCGCCTTCAGACCTCATTAAGATGAAGGGAGTGATAGGCCGTAATCACCCGACGCAACAGGGAGCCCGCTCTTGCAAAGTGTATCTCGCGTGGGGAGCCCGTTCACTTTGATGTTTGCCCTGCAGTTGGCCCCGACGCTTCACAGTCACTCACCTACCGGGTCGTGGATACGGCAGGGCGTGAACACGGCACGGCGGCTCTGCTGCAGTACGCCTCTCAACGCTCCGTCCAAGGGCAGGGGCACAGGGCCGCAGGTAGCTGGTAGAGAGTAAGGGCGTGGCATTGCTCTCTCCCTCCCTCCCCTCCTTTATGCCTCATTCGAAGCTTAGATCGGAGGCCTTGCAGTCTGAGTGGTGGATGGGCCAGGGCCAGGGGGTGACTTAGTAGTGCCTCCCCAGGCCAGGGGCTCCTCCCCTGGGGGGTAATGACGCAAAGGCGCGGGGGTGGGGTGGGTGATGGAGGAGGAGGAGGGGGTTGAGGTGAAGGCTGGTGTGAGATGATAATGGTGACAGGCTGCGGTAGACCCCGGAGCCGACCGGGGGGGGGATGCCTCTGCCGCTGGCTGGGAGAGAGCGACAATGGGAAAGGGAGTGAGGGAGAGGAAAAGGAGGGTGGAGAGACAGAGAGAGAGAGAGAGAGAGAGAGAGAGAGAGAGAGAAGGAGAGGGGGAAAAGGGCGACGGCAAGAGAAAAGAGACTGACAAGATAGGGGGCAGATGGTCTTTATGGTAATGAGGCGGTGTTTGTCCTTGAGAAGCAATAAGGGCTCCTCTCCTGTCCAAACACGTCACCTTTTCTACCAGACTCAAATTTCATTTGCACGAGGTTCGCAGGAACTATATTTAACTTTTAACTCCAGTCTAGTGTGATCCCGTAAAGTGGAGTTAGTAGCCCTATATGCAGTATTGGGGTACCGAGTCCAGAACTAAACGGGAGATAAGTTCCTGTCCTTAACAGGGTTTTTTATGTCTACGAGAGTGAGATACTGTCTGTAGTTTCGCCAGGGTACCCTGAGGATTTGTCTGTCGCTCGGCTAGAGAGAGTGAGAGAGAGTGAGAGAGAGTGAGAGAGAGTGAGAGAGAGTGAGAGAGAGTGAGAGAGAGTGAGAGAGAGTGAGAGAGAGTGAGAGAGATGCCTTGACACACACTGGATGCCACCAGAGTGGACGAGAGAGACTGTCGCCGTTCGTCAAGGCTATTCCTGTCCCCTCCCGTGTCCATCTCCCTCCTGTCCTTTTCACTGTGAACGCATACGTCAGCCCTCCGTCCCATGTGTCACTTTTTGCCCCGTCATCATCACCCCCGACCCCCCCCCCCCCCCCCGACCTGAGTCGCTGCTTTGTTATTGGCTCAGCCTGTCTGCTGGTGATCAATGGGAGGAGTGGAAGGATCCATCTCAAGACACGGGGGTGGGGAGGGACAGGGCCGATGCTCTCTGCCCTGTGTGCGTGACCCTCCTTCCCAGCCGTTCCACGTCTCCAGCTCTGGGATCGCTGTAGCGGCCTGGGACACCCCCAGTCCAGCGAGTTGAGGGCCCAGTACATGCCTAGTCATACAGGAGCTTGCCGTCTCCAATCACATTGACTAAATCCACTGTCCCACCTTGATTGCCTTTTCAATGAACCAAGCCAAAGCCAACTAATTACTCGTTGTTTACTGGCCTGTCTCGTTTGCTACTAGCTTAGCTGTTCCCTGAAAAGGTGAATTAAGCTATCAGATCTGTAGCACGCTGATCTAACCTAGCGTACGCGCTTCATTCTCTTCGTACCGCACAACACTGCCGCGTAACAGTGCGTTCACACTGCAGCGTTTTTTAACGCTCTGCATCGCTTGCCTTCCCACAGTACACCACGCTCGGGGGCGTGTTAGACAAGTTAATACAGAGTTGTAGTTCTCTAAGGTCACTGTTGTAGTCATGGCCAAGCGTGCAGATTTGGGTTCATGTACTCACAATATCGATCAAAATACCACTTTTACACAACATTTATGTAAGTGCAAGATTTTACTAGTGCAAGATTACAGTAGAATACATGTTACGCCACCGGTCACTCAACCAGTCGTTTGTAGGCTGGGCTAGCGAGCTAGCAGTGGCACAGAACAGTCACGTAATGTGACGACTACATTTAAAAGTAGGCTATAAAAACACACTAGGAACAATGACGACATCGGCAACCATGCACCATGCATTATTAGTTTAATGTAATCTTTAAATTCAGGCTCGTCACATTAGTAACTTTGTTCTGAACAGAACTGGGTGTGCAGACACATACGAAAAGTTTCTCCTCCATCTTGAAATTGTCAAACCTAGAAATGTTTACCATGACGAACAGTTGCTACGTTACAAGAAACAAGAAACCAATCCGATTGGCCAACGCTAGCGTTTTCACGCTCCTCATTTACATAAAGTTGAGAAAATCCAACTTGCAACGCTCCGCTCCGCTCCGCTCGCCTTCCCACAATGCCCTACGCGAGCGTCAACGCCTGGTTTCATTGAAAATGAATTGGAAGCCGACGCCGCGCGCCGCCCGCTCCGCTGCAGTGTGAACGCACTGTTAGGAGGGCGTCGTCTGTCCCGGCTGTGGTCGCGTCGCGCAGACAGCTTAGTGTAGGTGTCGTGAACTACAGCCAGTAATCTGGGACATGCCGCTGTTGCCAAGGCCTGTTGCTGTGAGCACAGCCTGAAGTAATGGTGAGCAGGTGCCAGGGCCTTGCACACACGCATGTGCGCGCGCACACACACAAATATGCGCGCTTCTGTTCTTGCCAATGCTTCTTAGTAGTAGCCCTAAGGCACCTGCACCACACACACACACACACACACACACACACACACACACACACACACACAAGAATGACAGTCCCTAGATGTCTCCATCTCCATCAGCAGACAGGGGGAGGGAATCTGAGGAGGTCTGAGAGGAGAGGAGGAGAGACGAGAGGAGAGGGATGAGGAGGGAGGAGAACTGGTCTTCATTCCGTCCCTCCATGACTCAGGGCTGTGGCCTTCTCCTAATGTGTTGTCACGGTGTGACATATCCGAGTACAAGGTGTGACACATCCTCCTTTCCATCCCCCCCCCCCCCTCATCCTCTCTCGCTCTCCCTCCTCCTCCCTATTCCTTTTTGGATTTCATTAGGACTCGTTCCACCCCTCCTCCAACCCCTCTCTCTTACCTTTCCTGCCCATCCCATTACCCTCTCCAACTCTCCCCACCCCCTTCTAGTCCTCTCCTCCATCCCCCTCTCCTCTCCCCTCTGTCCCAGTGGACGGTGTTGGAGAAGGCTGAGCAGTGATGTAATGGTTGTCCCCGCCCTCCTTAGATAATGGATCGGATGCTCCCTGTATAAACGGCTCCACTGGAGAGAGGGGGAGAGAATGAAGGCCTGGGCCGCAGTAGTCTGTGTTATCTTCAGTGTTGACCCTTCACCGTGGGGGGGGGGCCCATGTCTCTCTCTGTCCCTCCCCCCCTCTCTCTGTCCCTCCCTCCCCACCCATGACTCTCTCTCTCTCTTATTTTATTTCCTTATCTCTATGGTGGGATTCTCTCCATTTCCATCGCTTGCTCCCTCTCGCACTTGTTAGTCATCTTGCTCCAACACTATCTGTTTTGTCTGTGGTCCCTTAACTATCCCCGCTCGCTCATCTTTGTCTGTCTCTCAGGGGCACAGCAGGGTTCTATTATAGGAACCAGGTGGTCCTGTGCCATCTTCTTCCCAAAGTAGAACACGAGAACAGGTCTGTAGTTCTCCAACAGAGCTCTGTTCCCTGCGTGTCTGGATCAATAGAGCCCGAGAGATGGCTGATCAACACCCACTGGAACAGCAGAGAGCAGATGCTCTCAGGAGCGCTGCGGCTGTGTTTGGTTTGTCTCTCGCTCTCGCTCCCCCTCCCTCCATTTCCTTCCTCACTCTTGTGAGTTGTTGTGTGTGTGTGTGTGTGTGTGTTCCAGACACCTATTTGTGTCACGGCACCTGTTAGTGTGACCCTGTGTGGTTGCTTGCCTCGTCACCTGTTTGCGCGTGCTTGGTGAAAGAGATGAAACGTCTGTGTCTGGTGAGAACAGGCGTGGCTCTGGGCTGCAGCGCTCTGCAGTGACTCTCTCTATTTCTCCCATCTCTCTCTCTCCCTGTCTCTCTGTCTCTCTCCCTCCATCTCTCCGCCTCTATCCCACTGTCTTTATATCCTTCTGTCTCCCTGTCTTCCTATACCTGTCTCTCTCTCTCTCTGTCTCTCTCTCTTTCTCTGTCTCTGTCGTGTTAATTAGCTCAGTAAGTCCAAACAAATGCTGGTCTCCATTGATTACTGTAATCAATCTAGATGCCGTCTTATCGGAGGGCTTGTTCAGGCAGCCAAGGTTGTCTGGTGTCTGCCACAGTCGCCACAGTCCAGCCCTCTCCCCTCCCTACCTCGGCTCCACCGTGAAAACGAGACATAGCAACAGTGATCCGCTTTGTTACTGCTTGACTGCCTGGCTCTCACTTTCCAGTGAAATCTAAGGTGTGTGTGTGTGTGTGTGTGTGTATCCTAACGATGCCCCCGCACTGAAGAGAGTGCTGGTTTCCAGACTTGACGTAGTGCTGACTCGCCCTTGTTTGCCATGTGCTCTATGCAACAAACAAAAGAAACCAGCGCAGTGGATTCCATGCACTTCCTGGACCCTGCTACACACACACACACACACACACACACCCCCCCCCACACACACACACACACACACACTTACACAAACACGCGGGTGCCAACCCACACACAGACACAGATGATCAAATCCATAATAATCCTATTCATGTATGCACATTTATAATCCATATTAACGTTTCCTATCTGCATGCATCCTTCACGCCTGATTTGTTTCGAACGTGTTTTATCCTCGGCAACTGTGAGGCCCGGCTACACGTGAAGGAGAATGTTCTGTCCGTGTTCTGTTTTGTTGCCTGAGTAGAGGAGGGGAAAGGATTTGAGACGGTGGGTGGTGGTGGTGGTGGTGGTGGTGGTGGGGGAGATCAGCTCGTTCAGGGCAACAGATGACAGCTTTGACGTGTCCAAGAAAACAGGAGCCTGTGTGTTCGGTCTGCGATAAAACGAACAAAAGACAACTCCTGAACGAGTCGTGCAAAGGGTAGTGATTTGTACCCCCCTGGTTTTTAAAGTGGCAGGGATTTGGCTTGATGTCTATTTTGTGTGTATGTGTGTGTCAGTCCCTCTGAATCCCAGTTGAACATCTGAATATCTGTGTGACATGCAGGTTGAATGGAGGACAGGAGAACATGGCCGTCGATCGATTCAGTCCGCTGTTCCTTTCCCCCAGAATTCGGTGGAGTAGGGTTACACTAGCGCAGGTTCTGCCCCGACTGTGTGTGCGCGTGTGTGTGCTGTCAGTAATGCATGTTCCTGAAAGTTAAGGAGATAAAATCCTGTTAACCCTCATCCTACCAATATATCCTACACGGTCAACCGATAAGAATGAACAACCGTCCCCTAAAAATTCACTTATTTGTAAAAAATATTACGTTATTAATGCTCGTAAAATTATTTTAGAAAAGCTATAGGTAGGCTAATTTGCATATTGTGTAACGCAACAATGTATACACCCACAAACGACCCTAATCCTACTAAACGCTCCATACCTCCCAGATAACATGCATCCACTCTTTTCCATCAAAGCTATCTAACTCCCTTCCTAATTACTTCCCTTCCTGCATCCCCGTCCTGGCCCTCCTAAGACCCATCCGAGGTGACGGTCACCGGCTGCCACCATCTGAACGCCAGCCAGCGGACCAGCTTGCCCGGTCTGCGCTAGCCAAATTAAGATAATTAGCTCGTAGCATCCTAGCGCATCAAGCTCGCTCCCTCGCTGGAACAGTTCCTCAATGCTCACCAGCCTTTGACAAACGACTTTTGGCTCAGTGAATGTGTTTATTGAATGCAAATTGTGTTTCCTGCGGAATGGGGGTGACACGCGCTGATCGGGGAAGTGGATTAAAGATGATGCACGTAGTCGTTTTAATGAGTCCTACGTCGCTCCTGATGGAGCTAATTCCTCAGTGATGGTGTTTGCCCCCCTGGATCAACAGGGTGATTTCAAGATGAGTAGCGGGAGAAACTGAGCCAGGGATACAGATAACCAGGAATGGTGCCCTGGCTGAAAGTAAACAAGACTCCATTTTCGGCTTGTCTTATTGCGGACACAACTCCCTGTAACGTCGGCTCAGTGGCGGTGAGCCATCTAAAGACATGGGCAGAGGAAACCGTTCCTCAAGCCAGCAGGAAGGAAGATGCCTATAGATAGACACTGTCAATATTACCATACCAGTGTAAGTCAACATGCCTGCCTGCTTAAATGTACACTTACAAAGTACACTTAACTAACCGTGTGGTTGTATAACTGGCTTTTGTTGACTCCTTGCCGACTATGTTTACAGCTTGAAAACGGCATGGAGAATATATGATGACACCCAGGCCAATATATTACAGTACAACGCTCTGGATAGGAGCGTCTGCTAAATGTACAACAAAGCAGGTTAACACTCCAGGGCAGGGGTCATCCTACACACCCCACCCAGCCATAAAGGGCGGTCCCTATCCCTATATTCTACACTGTTGACATCTGCCCCATGGGTTTGCATGAGTCAATAACGAGTTCCATGCTGTTCTTTGACCCTGTTCTCTCTTCGTTATCCATTTCTCTGTTCAGGAAATTGTGAAAGTTTAGTTTCTGTCATTCCTCCATAAATCTCTCCCTCCTCCTCTCAGTCCGTCCGTCCCTCTCTCCCTCCTCCTCTCAGTCCGTCCGTCCCTCTCTCCCTCCTCCTCTCAGTCCGTCCCTCTCTGGGTCCATGCTGGGGTGCATGAGTAGTGCCTCTCCCAGGGCTGGACAGGGCTGCTCCAGTGTTGACTTGTTGATGTTGCACCACTCCCAGCACATCATCTCTATTTCCTGCCAGCACACTGCAGGATTTTCACACCCATTCCACGCAGACCCTCAGTCGTGTGTGTGCCTGTCTGTGTGTGTGTGTGTGTGTGTGTGCCTGTGTGTACGTTAAAGAAAAGGAGGGATTGTAATTGTGTGTATGTGTAAAAAGCGTCAGGTGGCTGAGCGGTGAGGGAATCGGGCTAGTAATCCAAAGGTCGCCAGTTCGATTCCCGGTCATGCCAACTGACGTTGTGTCCTTGGGCAAGGCACTTCGCCCTACTTGCCTCGGGGGGAATGTCCCTGTACTTACTGTAAGTCGCTCTGGATAAGAGCGTCTGCTAAATGTAAATGTAAAAAGCGATTGTTATAGTGTGTGTGTGTCCCGTGAGACAGGGCAGAGCTTTTCTTAGTGTGTGTGTGTGCGCAGTAACTCAACCCTGACAGGCTATTCGATCACCCCACCTCCCCCTCTCTCTGCTACTATGATGATCTCATCCCAGCATTCAGACCATCGCTGACGTCACCCAACCGTCCTTGTCCAAAGGACGGCATATCGAGGTCAAATGCATGCTAACCTTTCATCGGAATCCCAGGCCTTGCTTATAACGTCAATCCTACATAGTTCTGGACAGTTTAGTTTATCCCCCAATCGCATGTTCAGTGGTCTGTATGGGAGCCTAGACTGGGTGTATCTCCCCCGAGTGCTCGGAGCTGGAACCTGCTGTGAGGAGGTTTACTGGCAGCAAATGACAAGGCTCATAACATGAGGCCACTTAGCTGTTTCTTTTGCCGTTTCCTAACCCCCTTTTTACTCTTTCTCTCTCCTTCTCTCTCTTCTTCTCTCCCTCCCTCTCTCATTTTCTCTTTGTCTCTTTCCCTTTTCATTCCGTACACTTTCCCAACCACTTGCTTTCTATTCTGCTGCCCCCTCCCTCCTTCACCCTTGCTCTCATTCTCTCTCCGTCGCTCTCTCTGTGTCTCTCTCTCTCTCTCTCTCTCTCTCTCTCTCACGCAGTTAAAACTTGAAGATCGCTCCATGGTCATTCGAGACACCGTGCGACGGATGAATTCCAATGTAAGTGTGCCTCACCAGCCCCGTCTCTTGAGCAGCACATTCTGTCAGTCACTCCTCACGTGCCTGGCATAACATTACAACTCCTGCCTCCCCCTCACATTAAAGGACTCTTCGTACGGATGAAGTATTTGGACTCAAATGACGTTTGTAGGCAAACGCTGTAGAGAGAGGGATATATCATATCAGCTATCATGAACGTCAGGGATTTATTTCTCGTTTGACAAGCCGTTTGTCTCCGGGTGTTTCCAGGACAACCAGTGTGGCATCGTGACCAACATTGACATTGAGTGTGCTGTGAAGCTGGTTGGGACCAACTGTGTGCTGTACCCCGTCAACAGCAAAGACCTGCAGCACATCTGGGTAAGGTCCTCTACGCCAGACATGACCCCTCCATCTCCCTCCTCAGAGAACATGACACCCGGCTGTCACAATTTCACACAGCGGAGATATTCGATGATGAGATTGGGCCATAGCTTTTGACTAATGACTCACTCACTGAGTCATTACGAAGATGTAAGGGTTCATTGTGTCCATATCAGAATACTGGGCTGATGCTGTCGAACATTAATGTGATAACCCAATTGGCTGACTGTGTGTGTGTGTGTGTGTGTGTTTCTTTACAGTCATTCATGTATGGGGACTACATAGCCTATGACTTCTGGCTGGGGAAGGTGTATGACCTGACCAATCACATCATCCTCAAGCTGTCCAATGGAGCCAGGTAGAGCTCTCCTCCAATCAGACTACTGGATTCCTTCCTTCCTGCCTGTCTATATGTCGTATTCAGATGTGCGTTGTGTCTATGGCATATTTGTTGCGTCAGTGCCTGTGTTCCTTTTGTCTGCGTGCAGTCAATATGAGTAGGGATGGGGATCGATACCCGGTTGTGTAAGGACCCGGTTCCAAATTTCTCAAAACCCGAAGATCAATAAGCTCCGAGCTTATCGATACCGCTATCGACACTAGGTAGGCTAATATAATGTAACTTATGTCTCGAGAGATAAGTTATATCATTTAAATCAAATCACTGGTGCAAAAACGTACATCTATTGTCTAATAAAATTACTAAATTCAATTGAATGGCCGGTCAACCACCTTTAAACTAAAAGTAGAATAATTTAATTGGCTCACGCCCTACTTCGCTTTATTTCTCATTTTGTTGCTAGCTACGATAGCTGAACGTACTAAGCGGTCAAAGGCTTGGCTCCATTTTAATAAAGCCAAAGAAGGACGAAGCGACGTGTAATATATGTTCGAAGATAAGTTCTTGTAAGGGGGGGGGGGGGGGGGGGGGGAAACACTACTGCAATGGATAAGCACCTCAACGTTGTGGATCAGCTAAAGGTAAAATGCATTCGACTGTCTTCGAGAAGCAACGGTGCCAACTCCAGCTGCCGGACAATCCTCCTCAACCCAAGTTTGCATGGTGAGCGCAGTCAGCGCACCCCAACTTCGTAGCGAGTATCCATCGTTGGCAATAATAAGCCTCGTTAATAAGAGCCAGGGCTCTACAGTGCAACTATTTCACTCGCCTATGCCCCTAAAATTTGTCGCATGCGCGAACCGGATTTTATTTTTTACGAGCAGTCAGTGTGTGAGTAAAGACTAGCCTCCCCTGCCCCGCTGCTGACCATTCAAAACATAGTCACCGGGAGCATGGCTCTGTGGGCTGCTTAAGCAGCTTGTTAAACAATAACAGAGACGGAACAAAATAGGGATGAGATAAGGAAGGTTTGGGTTTGGTTAGCTGGTCATTTAGCTAGACCAGGTGCCTTTTGTTAAAACGTGTTAAACTCTTCATAAAGTCTTGAACAATGACGGCTTGTCAATGTCACTTTGTCAACCAACCAATCACAGTCATTTACACTAGTTACTCATCCAGGTTGTGGATAGTACATCTGTAGTGGACAATTGTAGATTTAGCCAGAGCCAGGATCCATTGTGCCAATATGTGCTCCTTTTATCTAGCCTCCTGACAGCAACACGTTCCCCTTGTTCTATTTGACATCTGTTTTACTTAAGTTATTGTTATACATTTTGTTCAGTAATCTTGTTTACATAAAGTGCGGCGTGGGTTGTGTGGGTGCTGCTATATGTTTAACATTTGCCAAATTCATTCATTTAGATGGTGGTTAGCTCAAGCTCACCCCAGAAAAGTATCGATAGTGGTATCGATAAAGACTCGGATCGTTAAGCAGTCTCGAAAATTGTATCGATAAAAATTAACGATCCCCATTCCTAAGGTGTGTGTGTGTGTGTGTAACCTCTCCGTTCTCCTCCAGGTGTTCCATGACTGTGGAGGACGGCGCCAAGCTGTACGACGTCTGTCCCCACGTCAGTGACTCGGTACGTTGGCACGGTAACTTGTAGCGCCCCGAGACCCGGCGCAGTGTGTGTGCAGATTGTTGCAGGTCGACCGGGTCAAGGCCCCACGTCAAATGGACGCGTTCAGGAAACGTCTCGAGATCGAGTCGAAAGGAAACTGAGCCCAAACCTGCCCGTTGGGACTCTATTTCATTTCGACTCAATTTCCAGTCGCTTCCTGAAAGTGGACTTTTGTAATGGCGTCTACCACGTAAGCACCCGGGGTAACCGAAGAGCTCCGCGAAGAAAACGATCCGTAACGAATCGTTTTGGTTTTCTCCCAGGGGCTGTTCTTCGACGAGGCGTACGGCTTCTACCCAGGCCAGGTGCTGATTGGCCCCGCCAAGGTGTTCTCCAACGTCCTGTGGCTGTCTGGAGTCAAACCTGTGCTCAGCAAGAAGAGCAAGTTCAGGGTCGTGGTCGAAGAGGTAAGATCGGAAGAAGGATTCGGCCGAGCGCCTTTTTCGAAACGCGTCGACTTTATCCGCGCGGTAACGAAACCACCTTAGGCCACGGGACGGTGACGCGTCGCAAAGACAGGGAGTCAGGTGGCTGAGCGGTTAGGGAATCGGGCTAGTAATCTGAAGGTTACCAGTTCGATTCCCGGCCGTGCCAAATGACGTTGTGTCCTTGGGCAAGGCACTTCACCCTACTTGCCTCGGGGAGAATGTCCCTGTACTTACTGTAAGTCGCTCTGGATAAGAGTGTCTGCTAAATGTAAATGTAAAGACGGAATTGACCCAAGTGTAGGCCTGCTAGTTTGTCCGAGAAAAATACGTAATGCTAAAGTTATGTCATGGGTCGGACTGGTCAGGTGACTGTGGGTCATGTGACTCCAGGTTCTGGTGGTGGAGCTGCAGGTGACGTGGATCACCAAGAGCTACTCCCCCAAGGGCTCGGACAGCGTCTACCCCCCGCCATCCATCATCACAACGGACAACCTCTGCAGGTAACCATCCATCCATCCAAATGATCCAATCCATCATCGATATTGGATCATCAATCCAAGACGTGTTAAGTGTTTGTTAGCATGCGTGTGGATCACGCTACTGTCCCCTGAGCCTCCGCCCCCACGGTTCCCTCTGATTGGTTCCTGTCCCCCAGGGTGAGGAGGCTGGGATACTACGACCACACCCAGAGGCAGCTGGGAGAGCGGGCCCTCTACGTGTTCCCCGCCAAGGTGGACACCACGCGCATCACCTGCGACGGCCCCGAGGGGGCCCCCCTCCTGCCGGAAGACCCCGTGGCTCGGAGGGTATGCGCGTGTGCGTGTGTGTGTGTGCGCGTGTGTGTTCAGTTAGATGCCGGTCACTGTTATTGGCTCCTCTGCGTGTGTGTGAACAGTGTCACAATGTCGTCTGCACATCTGCGTGTGAATATCATGTCTTTTACGTGTCACATGATGTCTGTCACATGATGTCTGTCACATGATGTCTGTCACATGATGTCTGTCACATGATGTCTGTCACATGATGTCTGTCACATGATGTCTCCCAGCCCCCCGGGTGCTAACCGAGTGTTTCCTTTCCATGTCGGGACATCAAAAATGGCCTCTGTGTGTGTGTGTGCGCTTCCTCTACAGTTGAAAAGAATGTTCAAGAAGGAGTCCGGCAAGAAGACGGCAGAGACTGCAGACACACAAGGTGCCAACCAGCACTCGGCAGAGAAGACTGAGAGCCCAGAAGGTAGAGATATTAATCTAGATATGCTTCTGTTCTGTATCCGGGACAGTATCTCGACTCATCAGAGAAACAACAAGCTTACAGAGCAAAAACGAAAAAATGTCAAAGCCCATCGACTTGTACTATCTGGAATGGACTGCGTGTCTGTAGATGGCCTTGTCAGATATTCATATCACGCGTGCACTGTGATAACTTCACTTAAATGCAGTCACGGCCCCTGTTTTTTTGCTCTTTTAGTATGCCTGTGCTGCGGTTTAGCCATCCTCTTCAGCCTGCATATCTATACTCGCATCTACCTACAGCAGATATAAACCCCCCATTTCCCTGTACCTCCTCCCTCCCCTCCTCCTCCTTTCCCTCCAGGGGAACGCAACGCCGACCCCCACCACACGTCGACCGCGCCGGCCCCCAACCACACGGACCGTCCCCAGCCCCGCCGCCACCCCGGCGACGGTGCCGCCCCGGACGGGCCGCCGTGGGCGGAGCCCGGGGAGCCGGACGCGGACGACGAGGCGGCCGAGGACACGGACGACACCAGCTCCCTGACGTCGTCGGCCAGCTCCACGGCCTCGTCGCAGAGCGGCGGGCCGGGCGCCGGCCGGAAGAAGAGCATCCCGCTGTCCATCCGCAACCTGAAGAGGAAGCACAAGAAGAAGAGGACCAAGTTCTCCCGGGAGTTCAAGCCTGGCGACAGGTGGGGGGCGAGGCCGGTTTCCGTTGGGTGTTTTTTTTTTCTTTTTCTGCCATGCTTTTTCCCTTTTTCTTTCTTTTTTCTTGCTTCCTTCACTCCTTCCTTCCCTCCCTCCCTCATCCTGTACTCCTCCTCTTTCTTTTAACTTTTCTTTCTTTCTTTGTTCCTTTATTCCGCTGCACATCGTGTCACTCCTCCTCAGTGTTCTCTGGCCTCCATCTCATTGCTTCCCGTTCCCTCCCTCCTCCCTCCCCCTCTCCTTGTTGAAGGATCCTCAGCATACAAAAGCTGTCTGGCAGCTATTCAACACCCACTGACAAGAGTGCGGTAGCTGTGAACACTGCTCCACACACACACACACACACACAGACATACACTTTTGTATCCTCGTTCTCAGGGCCCAGAGACGGACATCCTACACCTCCCCTCTGCCAGAAGGACCTGTGTTTATCGACCGCTCCTTTCTGTCTCTCCGTAAATATCCTGGGATGACTCCCTCAAAGCTGCTTCCATCACTCTGCTCTGCCTAGTCTGTCCAAACAGGCTTCACACAGTGCACTGGCTGTAAACACACACTGAAAACCTAGCCGCTGTCCTTACACACGCTCCCTGTTCTGTCCGGGACTCCTGGACGGTGGGTTTGAAGGGGCCACCAGATCGGATGCGGTGATTAAATATATCCCAGACGCACAAGTGTCTCGTGGGCAGAGATGCTGTCTGTGTCCTGTGATTGAGATGAAGAGAGAGAGAGAGAGAGAGAGGGTGAGAAATGGGGGCGAGAGGGAGGTAGAGCGAGCGAGCGAAAGTTGCTGAGACATATTGAATTAGAGAGGGGTGGGGGAAAGGGCCTATTGAGGGAATTGGATGGACAGGGAGGTGGATGGATGGATGAAGGGAGATAGGGAGGGGAGGATGGAGTGACTAAATTCATTAGAGGCAGACAGGCGGGGGGGGGGGGGTGGGAATGAGGAGATGGATGTCAGACAGAGGTGGAAGCCGAAAAAACCAAGACCTCTTGGTCTCACTTTGAATGAGACAATTGAGACATATAGACTATCAACTGGGCTAAAAAGCTGTTCAATAGTACAGAAGCTATATCTAGTGTGTGTGTGTGTGTGCGCAGAGTGGCCGTGGAGGTGGTGTCCACCAAGACCTCGGCCGACGTCATGTGGAAGGACGGGCGAGTCGAATTCGGCATCCGCTCCAACGACCTCATCCCCATCCAGCACCTGGACAACCACGAGTTCTGCCCCGGAGACTTTGTCGTCGACAAACGACGTAGGTCGCCGTCCCACTGGCAAAGTTATCCAGGCCATTCAAGCTTTCGCACCGTGGCGTATGTAGGCCGTTTTATGAAACTATGCCAAGTTTAGGTGCGTGTGTGTGTGGTGGTCCAGATAAAATAAGTTTATTTTTGTACAGTAAAGGGTTGTTTCAAGCAAACAGAGGGACTGCTTTTGGCACCCAGTGTCCTTGGTGATAAATCTTTTGTGCTTTTGAGCGTGACTGGATGCTTGTGGGTGTTGGATAAGTATGCGTGTGGCTCTTTTTCCTTTTTTAGCTCTGTCCTCGTTTAGTCCGAGTCTGCATGTGAGGGGGTGCGTTTGTTTTCCCCCACAGCTCAAGCCTCCCAGGACCAAGGCGTGTACGGGGTCATTCAGTCCGGCGATCACAAGGGCAGGACGTGCGCCATCAAGTGGATCAAACTCAACACAGCCAGCGATGACGTGGAGGTCAGTCTGTGTGTGTGTGTGTGTGTGTGTGCCTGCTTTCGTGGCCATGGCAACCCGCGAGAAGATCCTTTTTATGGTATCGCGTCGACGTGGAACTGACGCGCGTTTGGGGGGGGCTGCTCTCCCCCTCAGGTCATAGGAGAGGAGGAGGACGTGAGCGTGTACGACCTCGCCGACCACCCTGACTTTCACTTCCGCACCACCGACATCGTCATCAGGATAGGGAACTCGGAGACGGAACCGAACATGGCCGGCGAGAACGAGGTGAAGTCTCTCGTTTGGAGGAGAGGAAAATAATATATATATATATATTTTTTTTATCGTTTCGTTTGTTGACCCTTTTCGTTGTGTTTCCGTCCTCCAGACGTACGTGGGCCAGGTGTCCAGGGTGGACGTGAGCAGCAAGGTGGAGGTGGTGTGGGCTGACAACTCCAAGACCATCGTCCTGCCCCAGGTACTCATGGGAGTCTTTTCCGAAAGCCAAACCCGCCAGCTGACGCCTGAGCTGGATGGGATTCGATAGCGACAACCCAAAGGTCTAACGCTTCTCTCCTCTCCGTGTCTCTCTGTCCGTCCCAGCACCTGTACAACGTGGAGTCTGAGATCGAGGAGACGGACTACGACTCGGTGGAGGAGACCAGCAGCGGGCTGTCCACCGAGGAGTGGGAGGACGAGAGCGACAGCTGGGAGACGGACCACGGCGTCAACGAGGACGACCACAACGCCGAGAACGCCGCTCAGACCCCGACGTCCACGGGGCCCACGCCCCTCATCATCTTCCCGGACGAGGGCACCGCGAGGGCCGCCACCACCCCCAGCAAGCCGCCCTCCGCCGGAGGCGAGGACCCGCCCGAGGGGGCCGTCGCGAGCCCGGCTAGCGGCGGCGGAGGAGGAACCACCCCGGGAGGGGCGACGGCGGGCGACGGCGGGGAGAAGCCCGGGAAAGAGGGCACGCCCCGGGGCTTCCGCGAGCTGAAGGAGGCCCTGAAGATCCTGGAGAGCCTGAAGAACATGACGGTGGAGCAGCTGTGGACCGGGGGCTCGCCCACCTCCCCGACCTCGGCGGAGCCCGCCTCGCCCGCCAGCGTGCCCGCCGCCCCCGCCGTCACCGCCGCCCCGGAGAAGCCCACCAAGGAGAAGCGCTTCCTGGACGACATCAAGAAGCTCCAGGAGAACCTCCGGAAGACGCTGGACAACGTGGCCATCGTGGAGGAGGAGAAGATGGAGGCGGTGGTGGAGGGGGGCGGGGGCGGGACGGAGGGCGAGGAGAAGGCCGGGGAGGAGAGGCAGGAAGCCCAGACGCCGGTGGCGGCGGCGGCCGAGTGGCCCAGGGATTGGCCCAGCGACTGGTCCAGTGACACGCCCGTCCTGTGCAAGCAGTGCGGGGGCAAGTCGGGCGTCACCTTCACCAGTGCCAAGGGAGAGGTGTTCTCTGTGCTGGAGTGGGCACCAGGTAGAGTGTTAGGATCAATCCCCCTCTCTCTCTCTCTCCCCGTCATTGTCGATCTTTCCCCCCTTCTTTAGTTGACTCTGTTCTGTTATTGGTACAGGGTAAAATCAGATGTGGTGTTTACTGAATTGCCTAATCCACTCCTTCCATACAAACAGAAGTCTGCCCCCCCCCCCTCAAACCCATGCTTTCTAAACCACACTCCTCCTCTAACCTCTCCTCCTCCCCCCTCCCTTCCAGACACCCACACCTCCTCTAACCTCTCCTCCTCCTCCCTCCCTTCCAGACACCCACACCTCCTCTAACCTCTCCTCCTCCCCCCTCCCTTCCAGACACCCACACCTCCTCTAACCTCTCCTCCTCCTCCCTCCCTTCCAGACACCCACACCTCCTCTAACCTCTCCTCCTCCCCCCTCCCTTCCAGACACCCACACCTCCTCTAACCTCTCCTCCTCCTCCCTCCCTTCCAGACACCCACACCTCCTCTAACCTCTCCTCCTCCCCCCTCCCTTCCAGACACCCACACCTCCTCTAACCTCTCCTCCTCCTCCCTCCCTTCCAGACACCCACACCTTCAAGCAGATGGAGTTCCAGCCGGCGGAGGCCAAGAAGTTCTTCAGCACCGTGAGGAAGGAGATGGCTCTGCTGGCCACCTCTCTCCCCGACGGCATCATGGTCAAAACCTTCGAGGACCGCATGGTAAAACCACGCCCTTCCCGCCGGGGAAAACGTCGACCGCGGCGCAACCACTTAAACTTTTAGCTTCTCAGTACGCGAGTTCAGTGGGTTTAATGCTAGTGGTGAGGGGGGGGGGGACCGGTAAAGGTCCAGCCTGCCTGCTCCTCTCAACCATGGCTCTCCTAGCTTGTGACTCACTCACTCTCTCTTTTTCTCTCTCTCTTTTTCTCTCTCTCTTTTTCTCTCTCTCTCTCTCTCTCTCTCTCTCTCTCTCTCTCTCTCTCTCTCTCTCTCTCTCTCTCTCTCTCTCTCTCTCTCTCTCTCTCTCTCTCACTCTCACTCTCCCCCAACAGGACTTGCTCTCGGCCCTGATCAAGGGCCCCACGCGGACCCCGTACGAGGACGGCCTGTTCCTCTTCGACATCCAGCTGCCCAACATCTACCCGGCGGTGCCCCCGCTGTTCCGCTACCTGTCCCAGTGCGGCGGGCGCCTCAACCCCAACCTGTACGACAACGGCAAGGTCTGCGTCAGCCTGCTGGGCACCTGGATAGGCAAGGTGAGGAGACACACACGCACACACCCAGGCACAACTCTACATGGGGTGCATCTCAATAGTCTAGCACAGCGGTTCTCAACCCATTCAAATGAAGGGGTCGTTATCAGGCTTCTGCATAACTTGATAACGACCCATTCATTTGAATCAGGTGTGTTGGAGCAGGGAAACATCTCAAACGTGCAGGACGGGGTACTGGAGGACCAGGGTGGAGAACCACTGGTCTAGCATGTGTACCCCTTCGCTGTTTCTGTGTGCTCTCCGGGTGCAGTGATTTGACGCGGGGCCGTGTGGGAGTGTTTTTTTCAATTGGATTCGATTTAACCGGGCAAGTCATTAAGAACGTCATTCGTATTTACTATGGCGTGTCTGGCAAGTGGCAAAAAATCCCTCGAGGGCTAGAAGGAGAGGCTGGGAGATGAAACGCATGAAACCAGCACGCGCGTCACACGTGACATCAAGGAACGACGTCCAAGAAAACGACATGCAGACGGAAGAATTGAGTTGGTGTGAAAACACGCATGTGTAGCGTGTAGGTGGCATGTGGCATGGCCGGTGGACGTGTTGCTGACCCACTACTCCCTGTGCATCTGCAGGGCACAGAGAGATGGACCAGCAAGTCCAGCTTGCTGCAAGTGCTGATTTCCATTCAAGGTGAGTCCAAGCTAGCACCCACCCTGACACACACTCTCTCTTCCACCCCACGTTCGCCTCCATCCTGACCCCGAGTCACGGTCCTTGAGGACACACGCACACATACACACACACACACTGCTGCAGATAGCCATGTTTTATTCATGTGCTCATTTGCTCATGTCTACTTGGGCTGCTGTGGGTGTCACACTCTATCACCGTGGAACTCTCAAACCAGGCGTGTCAGTGACACACCCAGCGCGGCCCATTCATCATCCTGCCAGGAGAATTAGGATCAGGATTAAACGATAACACAATGCTCCGTTTCTGGACCTCCATCCTACCTCCATCTGTTGAACCTTGGGTTAACTCGACAGTTGTATGGTGGTATGTGTTTTGTCGAGTCACTTTTACACAATGTGAACGGGCATGAGCTGTGTGTGTGTGTGTGTGTGTGAATGCCCTGTGTGATTTAAGGGCGGCTTGCGCAGTATTTTTAGCCGTGACCAGACAGCTCTTTAGCTCGCTCTGTAGGTCGTTGGTCGGCCTGTCCACAAAAATGTCCCCACCCTTTGGTGCTCGTGCCTGTGTGGTCGCAGCTAGTGCGAATCGGCACTCGTCACATGACTTTGACACACATTTCGCAATTGTATTTACGTTCTCGCGGGACCTGTGAAATAGCTGTCGCGCTGTGACTCCTAAAACACAGACTGCTCCGTGGTTTACATTTACATTTAGTCATTTAGCAGACGCTCTTATCCAGAGCGACTTGCAGTAAGTGCAGGGACATTCCCCCCGAGGCAAGTAGGGTGAAGTGCCTTTCCCATGGACACAATAACATTTTGCACGGCCGGGAATCGAACCGGCAACCTTCTGATTAGTAGCCCGATTTCCTAACCGCTCAGCCATCTGACTCCCCTGGTTGCGGTACTTCTAGCACGGCGCTCTTCCGGTTCTTGATTATCCGCTGCACTCACCATGTGCACTATCGGTATTTAAATGGATGAATGTTTAATGCAAATGTGTGTGCGAGTGACGTATGGCACCGGGCGAAAAAATGTCTCTCGACGCTCGAAATCTAAATAAATGATGTTTGGCGCGTGTGCCCCTCCCTTCCCCCCCCAGGCCTGATCC